>NW_027457903.1:0-150000 GCF_050624435.1 Tenrec ecaudatus
GGCCCGGGGGAGCCCCAGGCCTAGGGTCCCCTGGAGCCTAGGCTCGCCCGGGGAGCCCCAGGCCTAGGGGTCCCCCTGCGAGGGGGAGCCCTAGGCTCAGGGAGCCCCCGCCCGGGGAGCCCCAGGCCTAGGGGTCCCCCTGCGAGGGGGAGCCCTAGGCTCAGGGAGCCCCCGCCCGGGGGAGCCCCAGGCCTAGGGGTCCCCCTGCGAGGGGGAGCCCTAGGCTCAGGGAGCCCCCGCCCGGGGGAGCCCCAGGCCTAGGGGTCCCCCTGCGAGGGGGAGCCCTAGGCTCAGGGAGCCCCCGCCCGGGGAGCCCCAGGCCTAGGGGTCCCCCTGCGAGGGGGAGCCCTAGGCTCAGGGAGCCCCCGCCCGGGGGAGCCCCAGGCCTAGGGGTCCCCCTGCGAGGGGGAGCCCTAGGCTCAGGGAGCCCCCGCCCGGGGGAGCCCCAGGCCTAGGGGTCCCCCTGCGAGGGGGAGCCCTAGGCTCAGGGAGCCCCCCGCCCGGGGGAGCCCCAGGCCTAGGGGTCCCCTGCGAGGGGGAGCCCTAGGCTCAGGAGCCCCCGCCCGGGGGAGCCCCAGGCCTAGGGGTCCCCCTGCGAGGGGGAGCCCTAGGCTCAGGGAGCCCCCGCCCGGGGGAGCCCCAGGCCTAGGGGTCCCCCTGCGAGGGGGAGCCCTAGGCTCAGGGAGCCCCCGCCCGGGGGAGCCCCAGGCTTAGGGTTCCCCCTGGGAGGGGGAGCCCTAGGCTCAGGGAGCCCCCGCCCGGGGGAGCCCCAGGCTTAGGGTTCCCCCTGGGAGGGGGAGCCCTAGGCTCAGGGAGCCCCCGCCCTGGGGGAGCCCCAGGCTTAGGGTTCCCCCTGGAGGGGGAGCCCTAGGCTCAGGGAGCCCCCGCCCTGGGGAGCCCAAGGCTTAGGGTTCCCCCTGGGAGGGGGAGCCCTAGGCTTAGGGAGCCCCCGCCCTGGGGAGCCCTAGGCTTAGGGTTCCCCCTGGGAGGGGAGCCCTAGGCTTAGGGTTCCCCCTGGGAGGGGGAGCCCTAGGCTTAGGGAGCCCCCGCCCTGGGGAGCCCTAGGCTTAGGGTTCCCCCTGGGAGGGGGAGCCCTAGGCTTAGGGAGCCCCCGCCCTGGGGAGCCCTAGGCTTAGGGTTCCCCCTGGGAGGGGGAGCCCTAGGCTTAGGGAGCCCCCGCCCTGGGGAGCCCTAGGCTTAGGGTTCCCCCTGGGAGGGGGAGCCCTAGGCTTAGGGAGCCCCCGCCCTGGGGAGCCCTAGGCTTAGGGTTCCCCCTGGGAGGGGGAGCCCTAGGCTTAGGGAGCCCCCGCCCTGGGGAGCCCTAGACTTAGGGTTCCCCTGGGAGGGGGAGCCCTAGGCTTAGGGAGCCCCCGCCCTGGGGAGCCCTAGGCTTAGGGTTCCCCCTGGGAGGGGGAAGCCCTAGGCTTAGGGAGCCCCCGCCCTGGGGAGCCGTAGGCTTTGGGTTCCCCTGGGAGGGGGAGCCCTAGGCTTAGGGAGCCCCCGCCCTGGGGAGCCCTAGGCTTAGGGTTCCCCCTGGGAGGGGGAGCCCTAGGCTTAGGGAGCCCCCGCCCTGGGGAGCCCTAGGCTTAGGGTTCCCCCTGGGAGGGGGAGCCCTAGGCTTAGGGAGCCCCCGCCCTGGGGAGCCCTAGGCTTAGGGTTCCCCCTGGGAGGGGGAGCCCTAGGCTTAGGGAGCCCCCGCCCTGGGGAGCCCTAGGCTTAGGGTTCCCCCTGGGAGGGGGAGCCCTAGGCTTAGGGAGCCCCCGCCCTGGGGAGCCCTAGGCTTAGGGTTCCCCCTGGGAGGGGGAGCCCTAGGCTTAGGGAGCCCCCGCCCTGGGGAGCCCTAGGCTTAGGGTTCCCCCTGGGAGGGGGAACCCTAGGCTTAGGGAGCCCCCGCCCTGGGGAAGCCCTAGGCTTAGGGTTCCCCCTGGGAGGGGGAGCCCTAGGCTTAGGGAGCCCCCGCCCTGGGGAGCCCTAGGCTTAGGGTTCCCCCTGGGAGGGGGAGCCCTAGGCTTAGGGTTCCCCCTGGGAGGGGGAGCCCTAGGCTTAGGGAGCCCCCGCCCTGGGGAGCCCTAGGCTTAGGGTTCCCCCTGGGAGGGGGAGCCCTAGGCTTAGGGAGCCCCCGCCCTGGGGAGCCCTAGGCTTAGGGTTCCCCCTGGGAGGGGGAGCCCTAGGCTTAGGGTTCCCCCTGGGAGGGGGAGCCCTAGGCTTAGAGAGCCCCCGCCCTGGGGAGCCCTAGGCTTAGGGTTCCCCCTGGGAGGGGGAGCCCTAGGCTTAGGGAGCCCCCGCCCTGGGGAGCCCTAGGCTTAGGGTTCCCCCTGGGAGGGGGAGCCCTAGGCTTAGGGTTCCCCCTGGGAGGGGGAGCCCTAGGCTTAGGGAGCCCCCGCCCTGGGGAGCCCTAGGCTTAGGGTTCCCCCTGGGAGGGGGAGCCCTAGGCTTAGGAGCCCCCGCCCTGGGGAGCCCTAGGCTTAGGGTTCCCCCTGGGAGGGGGAGCCCTAGGCTTAGGGAGCCCCGCCCTGGGGAGCCCTAGGCTTAGGGTTCCCCCTGGGAGGGGGGAGCCCTAGGCTTAGGGAGCCCCCGCCCTGGGGAGCCCTAGGCTTAGGGTTCCCCCTGGGAGGGGGAGCCCTAGGCTTAGGGAGCCCCCGCCCTGGGGAGCCCTAGGCTTAGGGTTCCCCCTGGGAGGGGGAGCCCTAGGCTTAGGGAGCCCCCGCCCTGGGGAGCCCTAGGCTTAGGGTTCCCCCTGGGAGGGGGAGCCCTAGGCTTAGGGAGCCCCCGCCCTGGGGAGCCCTAGGCTTAGGGTTCCCCCTGGGAGGGGGAGCCCTAGGCTTAGGGAGCCCCCGCCCTGGGGAGCCCTAGGCTTACGGTTCCCCCTGGGAGGGGGAGCCCTAGGCTTAGGGAGCCCCCGCCCTGGGGAGCCCTAGGCTTAGGGTTCCCCCTGGGAGGGGGAGCCCTAGGCTTAGGGAGCCCCCGCCCTGGGGAGCCCTAGGCTTAGGGTTCCCCCTGGGAGGGGGAGCCCTAGGCTTAGGGAGCCCCCGCCCTGGGGAGCCCTAGGCTTAGGGTTCCCCCTGGGAGGGGGAGCCCTAGGCTTAGGGAGCCCCCGCCCTGGGGAGCCCTAGGCTTAGGGTTCCCCCTGGGAGGGGGGAGCCCTAGGCTTAGGGAGCCCCCGCCCTGGGGAGCCCTAGGCTTAGGGTTCCCCCTGGGAGGGGGAGCCCTAGGCTTAGGGAGCCCCCGCCCTGGGGAGCCCTAGGCTTTGGGTTCCCCCTGGGAGGGGGAGCCCTAGGCTTAGGGAGCCCCCGCCCTGGGGAGCCCTAGGCTTTGGGTTCCCCCTGGGAGGGGGAGCCCTAGGCTTAGGGAGCCCCCGCCCTGGGGAGCCCTAGGCTTTGGGTTCCCCCTGGGAGGGGGAGCCCTAGGCTTAGGGAGCCCCCGCCCTGGGGAGCCCTAGGCTTAGGGTTCCCCCTGGGAGGGGGAGCCCTAGGCTTAGGGAGCCCCCGCCCTGGGGAGCCCCAGGCTTAGGGTTCCCCCTGGGAGGGGGAGCCCTAGGCTTAGGGAGCCCCCGGGAGGGGGGCCCTAGGCTTAGGGTTCCCCCTGGGAGGGGGAGCCCTAGGCTTAGGGAGCCCAAGGGAGGGGGGACCTAGGCTTAGGGTTCCCCCTGGGAGGGGGAGCCCTAGGCTTAGGGAGCCCCCGGGAGGGGGGCCCTAGGCTTAGGGTTCCCCCTGGGAGGGGGAGCCCTAGGCTTAGGGAGCCCCAGCCCTGGGGTGCCGTAGGCTTAGGGTTCCCCCTGGGAGGGAGAGCCCTAGGCTTAGGGAGCCCCCGGGAGGGGGGCCTAGGCTTAGGGTTCCCCCTGGGAGGGGGAGCCCTAGGCTTAGGGAGCCCCCGGGAGGGGGGCCCTAGGCTTAGGGTTCCCCCTGGGAGGGGGAGCCCTAGGCTTAGGGAGCCCCCGGGAGGGGGGCCCTAGGCTTAGGGTTCCCCCTGGGAGGGGGAGCCCTAGGCTTAGGGAGCCCCAGCCCTGGGGAGCCCTAGGCTTAGGGTTCCCCCTGGGAGGGGGAGCCCTAGGCTTAGGGAGCCCCCGGGAGGGGGGCCCTAGGCTTAGGGTTCCCCCTGGGAGGGGGAGCCCTAGGCTTAGGGAGCCCCCGGGAGGGGGGCCCTAGGCTTAGGGTTCCCCCTGGGAGGGGGAGCCCTAGGCTTAGGAGCCCCCGGGAGGGGGGCCCTAGGCTTAGGGTTCCCCCTGGGAGGGGGAGCCCTAGGCTTAGGGAGCCCCAGCCCTGGGGAGACCTAGGCTTAGGGTTCCCCCTGGGAGGGGAAGCCCTAGTCTTAGGGAGCCCCCGGGAGGGGGGCCCTAGGCTTAGGGTTCCCCCTGGGAGGGGGAGCCCTAGGCTTAGTGAGCCCCCGGGAGGGGGGCCCTAGGCTTAGGGTTCCCCCTGGGAGGGGGAGCCCTAGGCTTAGGGAGCCCCTGGGTGGGGGGCCCTAGGCTTAGGGTTCCCCCTGGGAGGGGGAGCCCTAGGCTTAGGGAGCCCCAGCCCTGGGGAGCCCTAGGCTTAGGGTTCCCCCTGGGAGGGGGAGCCCTAGGCTTAGGGAGCCCCCGGGAGGGGGGCCCTAGGCTTAGGGAGCCCCCGGGAGGGGGGCCCTAGGCTTAGGGTTCCCCTGGGAGGGGGGAGCCCTCGGCCTAGGGGGCCCCCGCCCTGGGGAGCCCCAGGCTTAGGGTTCCCCCGTGGGAGGGGGGAGCCCTCGGCCTAGGGGGCCCCCGCCCTGGGGAGCCCCAGGCCTAGGGTTCCCCCGTGGGAGGGGGGAGCCCTCGGCCTAGGGGGCCCCCGCCCTGGGGAGCCCCAGGCCTAGGGTTCCCCCGTGGGAGGGGGGAGCCCTCGGCCTAGGGGGCCCCCGCCCTGGGGAGCCCCAGGCCTAGGGTTCCCCCGTGGGAGGGGGGAGCCCTCGGCCTAGGGGGCCCCCGCCCTGGGGAGCCCCAGGCCTAGGGTTCCCCCGTGGGAGGGGGGAGCCCTCGGCCTAGGGGGCCCCCCGCCCTGGGGAGCCCCAGGCCTAGGGTTCCCCCGTGGGAGGGGGGAGCCCTCGGCCTAGGGGGCCCCCGCCCTGGGGAGCCCCAGGCCTAGGGTTCCCCCGTGGGAGGGGGGAGCCCTCGGCCTAGGGGGCCCCCGCCCTGGGGAGCCCCAGGCCTAGGGTTCCCCCGTGGGAGGGGGGAGCCCTCGGCCTAGGGGGCCCCCGCCCTGGGGAGCCCCAGGCCTAGGGTTCCCCCGTGGGAGGGGGGAGCCCTCGGCCTAGGGGGCCCCCGCCCTGGGGAGCCCCAGGCCTAGGGTTCCCCCGTGGGAGGGGGGAGCCCTCGGCCTAGGGGGCCCCCGCCCGGGGGAGCCCCAGGCCTAGGGTTCCCCCGTGGGAGGGGGGAGCCCTCGGCCTAGGGGGCCCCCGCCCGGGGGAGCCCCAGGCCTAGGGTTCCCCCGTGGGAGGGGGGAGCCCTCGGCCTAGGGGACCCCCGCCTGGGGGAGCCCCAGGCCTAGGGTTCCCCCGTGGGAGGGGGGAGCCCTCGGCCTAGGGGGCCCCCGCCCGGGGGGGGAGCGCCCCAGGCCTAGGGTTCCCCCGTGGGAGGGGGGAGCCCTCGGCCTAGGGGGCCCCCGCCCGGGGGGGGAGCGCCGCAGGCCTAGGGTTCCCCCCTGGGGGGGGGGAGCCCTAGGCCTAGGGAGCCCCAGCCCGGGAGGGGAGCGCCGCAGGCCTAGGGTTCCCCCCTGGGGGGGGGAGCCCTAGGCCTAGGGAGCCCCAGCCCGGGAGGGGAGCGCCCCAGGCCTAGGGTTCCCCCCTGGGGGGGGGGAGCCCTAGGCCTAGGGAGCCCCAGCCCGGGAGGGGAGCGCCCCAGTCCTAGGGTTTCCCCCTGGGGGGGGGAGCCCTAGGCCTAGGGAGCCCCAGCCCGGGAGGGGAGCGCCCCAGGCCTAGGGTTCCCCCCTGGGGGGGGGAGCCCTAGGCCTAGGGAGCCCCATGCCGGGAGGGGAGCGCCCCAGGCCTAGGGTTCCCCCCTGGGGGGGGAGGAGCCCTAGGCCTAGGGAGCCCCAGGCCGGGAGGGGAGCGCCCCAGGCCTAGGGTTCCCCCCTGGGGGGGGAGCCCTAGGCCTAGGGAGCCCCAGCCCGGGAGGGGAGCGCCCTAGGCCTAGGGTTCCCCCCTGGGGGGGGGGAGCCCTAGGCCTAGGGAGCCCCAGCCCGGGAGGGGAGCGCCCTAGGCCTAGGGAGCCCCAGCCCGGGAGGGGAGCGCCCTAGGCCTAGGGTTCCCCCCTGGGGGGGGGAGCCCTAGGCCTAGGGAGCCCCAGCCCGGGAGGGGAGCGCCCTAGGCCTAGGGTTCCCCCCTGGGGGGGGGGAGCCCTAGGCCTAGGGAGCCCCAGCCCGGAAGGGGAGCGCCCTAGGCCTAGGGTTCCCCCCTGGGGGGGGAGCGCCCTAGGCCTAGGGTTCCCCCCTGGGGGGGGGGAGCCCTAGGCCTAGGGAGCCCCAGCCCGGGAGGGGAGCGCCCTAGGCCTAGGGTTCCCCCCTGGGGGGGGGGAGCCCTAGGCCTAGGGAGCCCCAGCCCGGGAGGGGAGCGCCCTAGGGTTCCCCCCTGGGGGGGGGGAGCCCTAGGCCTAGGGAGCCCAGCCCGGGAGGGGAGCGCCCTAGGCCTAGGGTTCCCCCCTGGGGGGGGGGAGCCCTAGGCCTAGGGAGCCCCAGCCCGGGAGGGGAGCGCCCTAGGCCTAGGGTTCCCCCCGGGGGGGGGGGGAGCCCTAGGCCTAGGGAGCCCCAGCCCGGGAGGGGAGCGCCCTAGGCCTAGGGTTCCCCCCTGGGGGGGGGAGCCCTAGGCCTAGGGAGCCCCAGCCCGGGAGGGGAGCGCCCTAGGCCTAGGGTTCCCCCCTGGGGGGGGGGAGCCCTAGGCCTAGGGAGCCCCAGCCCGGGAGGGGAGCGCCCTAGGCCTAGGGCTCCCCCCTGGGGGGGGGGAGCCCTAGGCCTAGGGAGCCCCAGCCCGGGAGGGGAGCGCCCTAGGCCTAGGGTTCCCCCCTGGGGGGGGGGGAGCCCTAGGCCTAGGGAGCCCCAGCCCGGGAGGGGAGCGCCCTAGGCCTAGGGTTCCCCCCTGGGGGGGGGAGCCCTAGGCCTAGGGAGCCCCAGCCCGGGAGGGGAGCGCCCTAGGCCTAGGGTTCCCCCCCTGGGGGGGGGGAGCCCTAGGCCTAGGGAGCCCCAGCCCGGGAGGGGAGCGCCCTAGGCCTAGGGTTCCCCCCTGGGGGGGGGAGCCCTAGGCCTAGGGAGCCCCAGCCCGGGAGGGGAGCGCCCTAGGCCTAGGGTTCCCCCCTGGGGGGGGGGAGCCCTAGGCCTAGGGAGCCCCAGCCCGGGAGGGGAGCGCCCTAGGCCTAGGGTTCCCCCCCGGGGGGGGGGAGCCCTAGGCCTAGGGACCCCCAGCCCGGGAGGGGAGCCCTAGGTATGTGTGCGTGTCTAAAAAGGCCATGAAATCAGATTCCCTCCAAAGATTCTGCAAGGGTGCATGCATGTGTGTATGTGTCTGTGTGAGTGTGTAAAAAGGACAAGAAGTCAGAATCCCTCCAGATGTTCTGCAAGTGTGTGTGGGTGTGTTTAAAAAGGACACGACATCAGAATCCCTCCAGAGATTCTGCAATGGTGTGTATGTATGTGTTTATGTAAAAAGACCTTGAAATCAGAAGCCCTGTAATGATTCGGCAAGGGTGTGTGTGTATGTGTGTGTAAAAAGGACATGAAGTCAGAAGCCCTCCAGAGATTTGGCAAAGGTATGAGTGTGAGTGTGTGTGTGTGTGTGTGTTAAAATGAGAAGATATCAGAAGTCCTACAGAGAATCAGCAAGGGTATGAGTGTGTGAGTGTGTAAGAAGGACACGAACAAAAGCTCTTCGGAGGTTCTGCAATTGTGTGTGTGTGTGTGTGTGTGTAAAAAGGACAGTAAATCAGAAGCCTTCTACAGATTCTGCAACGGTGTGTATATGTGTTTGTGTGTAAAAAGGACACGGAGTCAGAAGCCCTCCAGAGATTCTTCAATGGTGTATATCTATGTGTTTATGTAAAATGACCTTGAAATCAGAAGCCCTGTAAAGATTCGGCAAGGGTGTGTGTGTGTGTCTGTGTGTGTGTGTGTAAAAAGGACATGGAGTCAGAAGCCCTCGAGAGATTCGGCAAAGGTATGAATGTGAGTGTGTGTGTGTGTGTGTGTGTGTGTAAAAATGAGACGAAGTCAGAAGTCCTACAGAGAATCCTCAAGGGTATGAGTGTGTGAGTTTGTAAGAAGGACACGAAGAAAAGCCCTCCAGAGTTTCTGCAAGGGTGTGTGTGTGTCTGCGTGTGTGTAAAAAGGACAGTAAATCAGAAGCCTTCTACAGATTCTGCAAAGGTGTGTATATGTGTTTGTGTGTAAAAAGGACACGGAGACAGAAGCCCTCTAGTGATTCTTCAACATGTGTGAGGGTGAGAGTTTTAAAAAAGGACAATGGTCGGAAGTTCTCCAGAGTTTCTGCCAGGGTGTGTGTGTGTGTGTGTGTGTGTATGTAATAAGGACATGACATCAGAATTCCTCCAGTGATTCTGCAATGGTGTGAATGTATGTGTTTATGTAAAACGGACTTGAAATCAGAAGTCCTGTAGAGATTCGGCATGTGTGTGAGTGTGTGTGTAAAAAGGACATGGAGTCAGAAACCCTCCAGAGATTCGGCAACGGTATGAGTGTGAGTGTGTGTGTGCGTGTGTAAAAATGAGACGAAATCTGATGTCCTGCAGAGTATCTGCAAGTGTATTAGTGTGTGAGTTTGTAAATAGGACATGAACAGAAGCCCTCCAGAGGTTCTGGAAGTGTGTGTTTGTGTGTGTGTGAAAAGGACAGTAAGTCAGAAGCCTTCTAAAGATTCTGCAACTGTGTTTGTGTGTAAAAATGACACGACGCCAGAAGCCCTATAGTCATTCTGCCTGGGTATAAGTGTGAGTGCGTGTGTGTGTTTGTGTGTGTAAAATGGAAACAAAATCAGAAGCCCTCAGGTGATTCTGCAAGGGAGTGTGTGTGTGTGTCTGTGTGTTTTTGCGTGTAAAAAGACACGATGTAAAGCGCCCAGAGTTTCTGTAAGGGTGTGTGTGTGTGAGTGTGTAAAAAGGACACGAAGTCAGAAGCCCTCTAGAGATTCTTCAACAGTGTGTGAGGGTGAGACTTTTTAAAAAGAACAAAGATTTTAAGTTCTCCAGAGGTTATGCCAGGGTGTGTGTGTGTATGTGTGAAAAGGACAGTAAGTCAGAAGCCTTCCAAATATTCTGCAAATGCGTTTGTTTGTGTTTGTGTGTAAAAAGGACACGAAGTCAGAAGCCCTCAAGTGATTCTTCAAAAGTGTGTGAGGGGGAGAGTTTTTTAAAAGGACAAAGTTCGGAAATACTCCAGAGGTCCTGCCGGAGTGTGTGTGTATGTGTGCGTGTCTAAAAAGGACATTAAATCAGATGCCCTCCAGAGATTCTGCAAGGGTGCATGCATGTGTGTATGTGTCTGTGTGTGTGTGTGTAAAAAGGACAAGAAGTCAGAAGCACTCCAGATGTTCTGCAAGTGTGTGTGTGGGTGTGTTTAAAAAGAACACGACATCAGAATCCCACAAGAGATTCTGCTATGGTGTGTATGTATGAGTTTATGTAAAAAGACATTGAAATCAGAAGCCCTGTAACGATTCGGCAAGGGTGTGAGTGTGTGTGTGTGTGTGTGTGTGTGTGTGTGTGTATAAGGACATGAAGTCAGAAGCCTTCAGAGATTCGGCAAAGGTATGAGTGTGAGTGTGTGTGTGTAAAAATGAGAAGAAATCAGAAGTCCTACAGACAATCTGCAAGGGTATGAGTGTGTGAGTGTGTAAGAAGGACACGAATAAAAGCCCTTCAGAGGTTCTGCAATTGTGTGTGTGTGTGTAAAAAGGACAGTAAATCAGAAGCCTTCTACAGATTCTGCAACGGTGTGTATATGTGCTTGTGGGTAAAAAGGACACGGAGTCAGAAGCCCTCTAGTGATTCTTCAACAGTGTGTGAGGGTGAGAGTTTTAAAAAAGGACAATGGTCGGAAGTTCTCCACAGGTTCTGCCAGGGTGTGTGTGTGTGTGTGTGTGTGCGTGCGTGTGTGTGTGTGTGTGTATGTGTGTGTAATAAGGACACGACATCAGAATCCCTCCAGAGATTCTGCAATGTTGTGCATGTATGTGTATATGTAAAACGGACTTGAAATCAGAAGCCCTGTAGAGATTCGGCATGCGTGTGAGTGTGTGTGTGTAAAAATGAGACGAAGTCAGAAGTCCTACAGAGAATCTGCAAGGGTATGAGTGTGTGAGTGTGTAAGAAGGACACGAACAAAAGCCGTCCAGAGGTTCTGCAAGTGTGTGTGTGTGTGTGTGTGTGTGTGTGTAAAAAGGACAGTAAATCAGAAGCCTTCTACAGATTCTGCAACGGTGGTATTTGTGTTTGTTTGTAAAAAGTTCATGGGAGTCAGAAGCCATCTAGTGATTCTTCAACAGTGTGTGAGGGTGAGAGTTTTAAAAAAGGACAATGGTCGGAAGTTCTCCAGAGGTTCTGCCAGGGTGTGTGTGTGTGTGTGTGTGTGTGTGTGTGTGTGTGTGTGTGTGTAATAAGGACACGACATCAGAATCCCTCCAGAGATTCTGCAATGGTGTGTATGTATGTGTATATGTAAAAAGAACTTGAAATCAGAAGCCCTGTAAAGATTCGGCAAGGGTGTGAGAGAGTGTGTGTGTGTGTGTGTGCGTGTGTGTTTTTAAAAAGGACATGAAGTCAGAAGCCCTCCAGAGATTCGGCAAAGTGATGAGTGTGAGTGAGTGTGTGTGTGTGTGTAAAAATGAGACGAAGTCAGAAGTCCTACAGAGAATCTGCAAGGGTATGAGTGCTTGAGTGTGTAAGAAGGACACGAACAAAAGGCCTCCAGAGGTTCTGCAAGTGTGTGTCTGTGTGTGTGTGTGTGTGTGTAAAAAGGACAGTAAATCAGAAGCCTTCTACAGATTCTGCAACGATGTGTATATGTGTTTGTGTGTAAAAAGGACACGGAGTCAGAAGCCCTCTAGTGATTCTTCAACAGTGTGTGAGGGTGAGAGTTTTAAAAAAGGACAATGGTCGGAAGTTCTCCACAGGTTCTGCCAGGGTGTGTGTGTGTGTGTGTGTGTGTGTGTGTATGTGTGTGTAATAAGGACACGACATCAGAATCCCTCCAGAGATTCTGCAATGTTTTGAATGTATGTGTATATGTAAAACGGACTTGAAATCAGAAGCCCTGTAGAGTCGGCATGCGTGTGAGTGTGTGTGTGTGTGTGTGTGTGTAAAAATGAGACGAAGTCAGAAGTCCTACAGAGCATCTGCAAGGGTATGAGTGTGTGAGTGTGTAAGAAGGACACGAACAAAAGCCCTCCAGAGGTTCTGCAATTGTGTGTGTGTGTGTGTGTGTGTGTGTGTGTGTAAAAAGGACAGTAAATCAGAAGCCTTCTACAGATTCTGCAACGGTGGTATTTGTGTTTGTTTGTAAAAAGTTCATGGGAGTCAGAAGCCATCTAGTGATTCTTCAACAGTGTGTGAGGGTGAGAGTTTTAAAAAAGGACAATGGTCGGAAGTTCTCCAGAGGTTCTGCCAGGGTGTGTGTGTGTGTGTGTATGTGTGCATGTCTAAAAAGGACATGAAATCAGATGCCCTCCAGAGATTCTGCAAGGGTGCATGCATGTGTGTATGTGTCTGTGTGAGTGGGTAAAAAGGACAAGTAGTCAGAAGCACTCCAGATGTTCTGCAAGTGTGTGTGTTTGTGTGTTTAAAAAGGACACGACATCAGAATCCCTCCTGAGATTCTGCAATGGTGTGTAAGTATGTGTTTATGTAAAAAGACCTTGAAATCAGAAGCCCTGTAAAGATTTGTCAAGGGGTGAGAGTGTGTGTGTGTGTGTGTGTGTGTAAAAAGGACATGAAGTCAGAAGCCCTCCAGAGATTTGGCAAAGTTATGAGTGTGAGTGTGTGTGTGTGTGTGTGTAAGAATGAGAGGAAGTCAGAAGTCCTACAGACAATCTGCAAGGGTTTGAGTGTGTGAGTGTGTAAGAAGGACACGAACAAAAGCCCTTCAGAGGTTCTGCAATTGTGTGTGTGTACAAAGGACAGTAAATCAGAAGCCTTCTACAGATTCTGCAACGGTGTGTATATGTGTTTGTGTGTAAAAAGGACACGGAGTCAGAAGCCCTCTAGTGATTCTTCAACAGTGTGTGAGGGTGAGAGTTTTAAAATAGGACAATGGTCGGAAGTTCTTCAGAGGTTCTGCCAGTGTGTGTGTGTGTGTGTGTGTGTGTATGTGTGTGTAATAAGGACACGACATCAGAATCCCTCCAGAGATTCTGCAATGGTGTGAATGTATGTGTATATGTAAAATGGACTTCAAATCAGAAGCCCGGTAGTGAGTCGGCATGCGTGTGAGTGTGTGTGTGTGTGTGTGTTTGTGTGTGTAAAAAAGACATGAAGTCAAAAACCCACCATAGATTCGGCAACGGTATGAGTGTGTGTGCGTGTGTAAAAATGAGACGAAGTCAGAAGTCCTGCAGAGAATCTGCAAGGGTATGAGTGTGTCAGTTTGTAAATAGGCCACGAACAAAAGCCCTCCAGAGGTTCTGCAAGTGTGTGTTTGTGTGTGTCTGAAAAGGACAGTAAGTCAGAAGCATTCTACAGATTCGGCAACAGTGTTTGTTTGTGTTTGTGTGTAAAAAGAACACGAAACCAGAAGCACTCTAGTGATTCTACAAGGGTGTGTGTTTGTGTGTGTGTGTTTGTGTGTGTAAAACGACACGAATTCAATGGTTACAGAGATTCTGTAAGGGTGTATATGTGTGAGTGTGTAAAAAGAACACGAAGTCAGAAGCCCTCTAGAGATTCTTCAAAAGTGTGTGAGGGTGAGAGTTTTTATAAAGGACAAAGGTCGGAAGTTGTCCAGAGGTTCTGCCAGAGTGTGAGTGTGTATGTGTGCGTGTCTAAAAAGGAAACGATATCAGAAGTCATCAAAGATACTGCAAGTGTGTGTGTATATTTGTATGTGTCTATGTGAGTGTGTAAAAAGGACACGAAGTCAGAAACCCTCCAGATATTCTGCAAACATGTGTGTGTGTGTGTGTGTGTGTGTGTGTAATAAGGACACGACATCAGAATCCCTCCAGAGATTCTGCAATGGTGTGAATGTATGTGTATATGTAAAATGGACTTGAATTCCGAAGCCCTGTAGAGATTCGGCAAGGGTGTGTGTGTGTGTCTGTGTGTGTGTGTGTGTGTGTAAAAATGAGACGAAGTCAGAAGTCCTGCAGAGAATTTGCAAGGGTATGAGTGTGTGAGTTTGTAAATAGGTCACGAACAGAAGCCCTCCAGAGGTTCTGCAAGTGTGTGTTTGTGTGTGTGTGTGTGTGTGTGAAAAGGACAGTAAGTCAGAAGCCTTCTAAAGATTCTGCAACTGTGTTTGTGTGTAAAAAGGACTCGAAGCCAGAAGCCCTCTAGTGATTCTGCCTGGATAAAGGTGTGAGTGTGTGTGTGTGTGTATGTGTATAAAGACACGAATTCAAGGGCTACAGAAATTCTGTAAGGCTGTGTATGTGTGAGTGTGTAAAATGGACATGAAGTCAGAATCCCTCTAGTAATTCTTCAAAAGTGTGTGAGGGTGAGAGTTTTTTAAAAGGACAACGTTCGGAAGTACTCCAGAGGTTCTGCCAGTGTGTGTGTGTGTGTGTATGTGTGCGTGTCTAAAAAGGACATGAAATCAGATGCCCTCCAGAGATTCTGCAAGGGTGCATGCATGTGTGTATGTGTCTGTGTGAGTGTGTAAAAAGGACAAGTAGTCAGAAGCACTCCAGATGTTCTGCAAGTGTGTGTGTTTGTGTGTTTAAAAAGGACACGACATGAGAATCCCTCCAGAGATTCTGCAATGGTGTGTAAGTATGTGTTTATGTAAAAAGACCTTGAAATCAGAAGCCCTGTAAAGATTTGTCAAGGGTGTGAGTGTGTGTGTGTGTGTGTGTCTAAAAAGGACATGAAGTCAGAAGCCCTCCAGAGATTCGGCAAAGTTATGAGTGTGAGTGTGTGTGTGTGTGTGTGTGTGTGTGTGTGTAAGAATGAGAGGAAGTCAGAAGTCCTACAGACAATCTGCAAGGGTTTGAGTGTGTGAGTGTGTAAGAAGAACACGAACAAACGCCCTTCAGAGGTTCTGCAATTGTGTGTGTGTGTGTGTGTGTAAAAAGGACAGTAAATCAGAAGCCTTCTACAGATTCTGCAATGGTGTGTATATGTGTTTGTGTGTAAAAAGGACACGGAGTCAGAAGCCCTCTAGTGATTCTTCAACAGTGTGTGAGGGTGAGAGTTTTAAAATAGGACAATGGTCGGAAGTTCTTCAGAGGTTCTGCCACGGTGTGTGTATGTGTATGTGTTTGTAATAAGGACACGACATCAGAATCTCTCCAGAGATTCTGCAATGGTGTGAATGTATGTGTATATGTAAAATGGACTTGAAATCAGAAGTCCTGTAGAGATTCAGCATGCGTGTGAGTGTGTGTGTGTGTGTGTAAAAAAGACATGAAGTCAAAAACCCACCAGATATTCGGCAACGGTATGAGTGTGAGTGTGTGTGCGTGTGTAAAAATGAGACGAAGTCAGAAGTCCTGCAGAGAATCTGCAAGGGTATGAGTGTGTCAGTTTGTAAATAGGTCACGAACAGAAGCCCTCCAGAGGTTCTGCAAGTGTGTGTTAGTGTGTGTGTGAAAAGGACAGTAAGTCAGAAGCCTTCTTAAGATTCTGCAACTGTGTTTGTTTTTGTTTGTGTGTAAAAAGAACACGAAGCCAGAAGCACTCTAGTGATTCTGCAAGGGTGTGTGTGTGTGTGTGTGTGTGTGTGTAAAAATGAGACGAAGTCAGAAGTCCTGCAGAGAATCTGCAAGAGTATTAGTGTGTGAGTTTGTAAATAGGACACGAACAGAAGCCCTCCTGTAGTTCTGCAAGTGTGTGTTTGTGTGTGTGTGTGTGATAAGGACAGTAAGTCAGAAGCCTTCTAAAAACTCTGCAACTGTGTTTGTGTGTAAAAAGGACTCGAAGCCAGAAGCCCTCTAGTGATTCTGCCTGGATATAAGTGTGTGTGTGTGTGTGTGTGTGTGTATGTGTAAAAAGACACGAATTCAAGGGCTACAGAGATTCTGTAAGGGTGTGTATGTGTGAGTGTGTAAAAAGGACACGAAGTCAGAAGCCCCCCAGATGTTCTGCAAGCGTGTGTGTGTGCGTATGTGTAATAAGGACACGACATCAGAATCCCTCCAGAGATTCTGCAATGGTGTGAATGTCTGTGCATATGTAAAATGGACTTGAAATCAGAAGTCATGTAAAGATTTGGCAAGGGTGTGAGGGAGTGTTTGTGTGTGTGTGTGTGTCTGTGTGTGTCTGTATGTGTGTGTGTGTGTAAAAAGGACATGAAGTCAGAAACCCTCCAGAGATTCGGCAACGCTATGAGTGTTTGTGTGCGTGGGTAAAAATAAGGAGAATTCAGAAGTCCTGCAGAGAATCTGCAAGGGTATGAGTGTGTGAGTTTGTAAATCGGTCACGAACAGAAGCCCTCCAGAGGTTCTATAAGTGTGTGTTTTTGTGTGTGTGTGAAAAGTACAGTAAGTAAGAAGCCTTCTAAAGATTCTGCAACTGTGTTTGTGTGTTTATGTGTAAAAAGGACATGAAGCCAGAAGCCATCTAGTGATTCTCCTTGGTATAAGTGTGAGTGTGTGTGTGTGTGCGTGTAAAAAGGAAACAAAATCAGAAGCCCTCTAGTGATTCTCTAAGGGTATGTGTGTGTGTGTGTAAAAAGACATGAATGCAAGGGCTACAGGTATTCTGTAAGGGTGTGTATGTGTGAGTGTGTAAAAAGAACACGAAGTCAGAAGCCCTCTAGAGATTCTTCAAAAGTGTGTGAGGGTGAGAGTTTTTATAAAGGACAAAGGTCGGAAGTTGTCCAGAGGTTCTGCCAGAGTGTGAGTGTGTATGTGTGCGTGTCTAAAAAGGAAACGATATCAGAAGTCATCAAGAGATACTGCAAGTGTGTGTGTATATTTGTATGTGTCTATGTGAGTGTGTAAAAAGGACACGAAGTCAGAAACCCTCCAGATATTCTGCAAACATGTGTGTGTGTGTGTGTGTGTGTGTGTGTGTAATAAGGACAGGACATCAGAATCCCTCCAGAGATTCTGCAATGGTGTGAATGTATGTGTATATGTAAAATGGACTTGAAATCCGAAGCCCTGTAGAGATTCGGCAAGTTTGTGTGTGTGTGTCTGTGTGTGTGTGTGTGTGTGTAAAAATGAGACGAAGTCAGAAGTCCTGCAGAGAATCTGCAAGGGTATGAGTGTGTGAGTTTGTAAATAGGTCACGAACAGAAGCCCTCCAGAGGTTCTGCAAGTGTGTGTTTGTGTGTGTGTGTGTGAAAAGGACAGTAAGTCAGAAGCCTTCTAAAGATTCTGCAACTGTGTTTGTGTGTAAAAAGGACTCGAAGCCAGAAGCCCTCTAGTGATTCTGCCTGGATAAAGGTGTGAGTGTGTGTGTGTGTGTATGTGTATAAAGACACGAATTCAAGGGCTACAGAAATTCTGTGAGGCTGTGTATGTGTGAGTGTGTAAAATGGACATTAAGTCAGAATCCCTCTAGTGATTCTTCAAAAGTGTGTGAGGGTGAGAGTTTTTTAAAAGGACAACGTTCGGAAGTACACCAGAGGTTCTGCCAGTGTGTGTGTGTGTGTGTATGTGTGCGTGTCTAAAAAGGACATGAAATCAGATGCCCTCCAGAGATTCTGCAAGGGTGCATGCATGTGTGTATGTGTCTGTGTGAGTGTGTAAAAAGGACAAGTAGTCAGAAGCACTCCAGATGTTCTGCAAGTGTGTGTATGTATGTGTTTATGTAAAAAGACCTTGAAATCAGAAGCCCTGTAAAGATTTGTCAAGGGAGTGAGTGTGTGGGTGTGTGTGTGTGTAAAAAGGACATAAAGTCAGAAAACCTCCAGAGATTCGGCAAAGGTATGAGTGTGAGTGTGTATGTGTGTGTGTGTGTGTGTGTGTGTGTAAGAATGAGAGGAAGTCAGAAGTTCTACAGACAATCTGCAAGGGTTTGAGTGTCTGAGTGTGTAAGAAGGACACGAACAAAAGCCCTTGAGAGGTTCTGCAATTGTGTGTGTGTGTGTGTGTAAAAAGGACAGTAAATCAGAAGCCTTCTACAGATTCTGCAACGGTGTGTATATGTGTTTGTGTGTAAAAAGGACACGGAGTCAGAAGCCCTCTAGTGATTCTTCAACAGTGTGTGAGGTTGAGAGTTTAAAAAAAGGACAATGGTCGGAAGTTCTCCTGAGGTTCTGCCAGGGTGTGTGTGTGTGTGTGTGTGTGTGTGTGTGTGTGTGTGTAATAAGGACACGACATCAGAATCCCTCCAGATATTCTCCAATGGTGAGAATGTATGTGTATATGTAAAATGGACTTGATATCAGAAGCCCTGTAGAGATTCGGCATGCGTGTGAGTGTGTGTGTGTGTGTGTGTAAAAAAGACATGAAGTCAAAAACCCTCCAGAGATTCGGCAACGGTATGAATGTGAGTGTGTGTGCATGTGTAAAAATGAGACGAAGTCAGAAGTCCTGCAGAGAATCTGCACGAGTATGAGTGTGTGAGTTTGTAAATAGGTCACCAACAGAAGCCCTCCAGAGGTTCTGCAAGTGTGTGTTTGTGTGTGTGTGTGAAAAGGACATTAAGTCAGAAGCCTTCTAAAGATTCTGAAACTGTGTTTGTGTGTGTTTGTGTGTAAAAAGGATACGAAGCCAGAAGCCCTCTAGTGATTCTGCCTGGATATAAGTGTGTGTGTGTGTGTGTGTGTGTGCGTGTAAAAAGGAAACAAAATCAGAAGTATCTAGTGATTCTGCAAGGGTGTGTGTGTGTAAAAATACACGAATTCAAGGGCTACAGATATTCTGTGAGGGAGTGTATGTGTGAGTGTGTAAAATGGACATGAAGTCAGAAGCCCTCTAGAGATTCTTCAAAAGTGTGTGAGGGTGAGAGTTTTTTAAAAGGACAAAGGTCGGAACTACTCAGACGTTCTGCCAGAGTGTGTGTGTGTATGTGTGCGTGTCTAAAAAGGACATGAAATCAGATGCCCTCCAGAGATTCTGCAAGGGTGTATGCATGTGTGTATGTGTCTGTGTGAGTGTGTAAAAAGGACACGAAATCAGAATCCCTCCAGAGATTCTGCAATGGTGTGATTGTATGTGTATATGTAAAACGGACTTGTTTAAGAAGCCCTGTAGAGATTCGGCAAGGGTGTGTGTGTGTGTGTGTGTGTGTGTGTGTGTGTGTGTGTGTGTGTGTAAAAGGATATGAAGTCAAAAACCCTCCAGAGATTCGGCAACATTATGAGTGTGAGTGTGTGTGTGTGTGTGTGTAAAAATGAGACGAAGTCAGAAGTCCTGCAGAGAATCTGCAAGGGTATGAGTGTGTGAGTTTGTAAATAGGTCACGAACGGAAGCCCTCCAGAGGTTCTGCAAGTGTGTGTTTGTGTGTGTGTGTGAAAAGGAGAGTAAGTCAGAAGCCTTCTAAAGATTCTGCAAATGTGTTTGTGTGTGTTTGTGTGTAAAAACGACACGAAGCCAGAAGCCCTTTAGTGATTCTCCTTGGTATAAGTGTGAGTGTGTGTGTGTCTGTGTGTAAAAAGGAAACAAAATCAGAAGCCCTCTAGTGATTCTGAAAGGGTGTGTGTGTGTGTGTGTAAAAAGACACGAATTCAAGGGCTACAAATATTCTGTAAGGGTGTGTATGTGTGAGTGTGTAAAATGGACATGAAGTCAGAAGCCCTCTAGTGATTCTTCAAAAGTGTGTGAGGGTGAGAGTTTTTAAAAGGACAAAGGTCAGAAGTACTCCAGAGGTTCTGCCAGAGTGTTTGTGTGTATGTGTGCGTGTCTAAAAAGGACATGAAATCACATGCCCTCCAGAGATTCTGCAAGGGTGCATGCATGTGTGTATGTGTCTGTGTGAGTGTGTAAAAAGGACAAGAAATCAGAAGCCCTCCAGTTGTTCTGCAAGTGTGTGTGTGTTTAAAAAGGACACGACATCAGAATCCCTCCAGAGATTCTGCAATGGCATGTATGTATGTGTTTATGTAAAAAGACCTTGAAATCAGAAGCCTTG
This sequence comes from Tenrec ecaudatus, assembly GCF_050624435.1. Classification (NCBI taxonomy): domain Eukaryota; kingdom Metazoa; phylum Chordata; class Mammalia; order Afrosoricida; family Tenrecidae; genus Tenrec; species Tenrec ecaudatus. Next base: position 19,187 of record NW_027457903.1, read on the forward strand.
TAGAGATTCGGAAAGCGTGTGAGTGTGTGTGTAAAAAGGACATGAAGTCAGAAACCCTCCAGAGATTCGGCAACGGTATGAGTGTGAGTGTGTGTGTGCGTGTGTAAAAATGAGACGAAATCAGAAGTCCTGCAGAGAATCTGCAAGTGTATTAGTGTGTGAGTTTATAAATAGGACACGAACAGAAGCCCTCCAGAGGTTCTGCAAGTGTGTGTTTGTGAAAAGGACAGTAAGTCAGAAGCCTACTAAAGATTCTGCAACTGTGTTTGTGTGTAAAAAAGGACACAACGCCAGAAGCCCTCTAGTGATTCTGCCTGGGTATAAGTGTGAGTGTGTGTGTGTATGTGTGTAAAGAGGAAACAAAATCAGAAGCCCTCTAGTGATTCTGCAAGGGTGTGTGTGTGTGTGTGTGTTTGCGTGTAAAAAGACACGATGTAAAGCGCCCAGAGATTCTGTAAGGGTGTGTGTGTGTGAGTGTGTAAAAAGAATACGAAGTCAGAAGCCCTCTAGAGATTCTTCAACAGTGTGTGAGGGTGAGACTTTTTAAAAAGAACAAAGATTTGAAGTTCTCCAGAGGTTATGCCAGGGTGTGTGTGTGTATGTGTGAAAAGGACAGTAAGTCAGAAGCCTTCCAAAGATTCTGCAACTGTGTTTGTTTGTGTTTGTGTGTAAAAAGGACACGAAGTCAGAAGCCCTCTAGTGATTCTGCCTGGGTATAAGTGTGAGTGTGTGTGTGTATGGGTGTGTGTGTGTGTATAAAGGAAACAAAATCCGAAGCCCTCTAGTGATTTTGCAAAGGTGTGTGTGTGTGTATGTGTAAAAAGAAACGAATTCAAGGGCTACATAGATTCTGTAAGGGTGTTTATGTGTGAGTGTGTAAAAAGGACAGGAAGACAGAAGCCCTCTAGAGATTCTACAAAAGTGTGTGAGGGTGAGAGTTTTTATAAAGGACAAAGGTTGGAAAGTCTCCAGAGGTTCTGCCAGAGTGTGAGTGTGTATGTGTGTGTGTGTTTATAAAGGACACGACATCAGTAGTCATCAAGAGATACTGCAAGGGTGTGTGTATGTTTGTATGTGTCTATGTGAGTGTGTAAAAAGGACACGAAGTCAGAAGCCCTCCAGATGTTCTGCAAGCGTGTGTGTGTGTGTGTGTGTGTGTGTGTGTAATTAGGACACGACATCAGAATCCCTCCAGTGATTCTGCAATGGTGTGAATGTATGTGCATATGTAAAACGGACTTGAAATCAGAAGTCCTGTAGAGATTCGGCAAGGGTGTGAAGGAGTGTGTTTGTGTGTGTGTGTCTGTGTGTGTGTGTAAAAAGGACATGAAGTCAGAAACCCTCCAGAGATTCGGCAACGGTATGAGTGTTTGTGTGCGTGGGTAAAAATAAGAAGTCAGAAGTCCTGCAGAGAATCTGCAAGGGTATGAGTGTGTGAGTTTGTAAATAGGTCATGAACAGAAGCCCTCCAGAGGTTCTGCAAGTGTGTGTTTTTGTGTGTGTGTGAAAAGGACAGTAAGTCAGAAGCCTTCTAAAGATTCTGCAACTGTGTTTGTGTGTGTTTGTGTGTAAAACGGACACGAAACCAGAAGCCCTCTAGTGATTCTCTTTGGTATAAGTGTGAGTGTGTGTGTGTGTGTGTGTAAAAAGGCATGAATTCAAGGACTATAGGTATTCTGTAAGGGTGTGTATGTGTGAGTGTGTAAAATGGACATGAAGTCAGAAGCCCTCTAGTGATTCTTCAAAAGTGTGTGAGGGTGAGAGGTTTTCAAAAGCACAAAGGACAGAAGTACTCCAGAGGTTCTGCCAGAGTGTGTGTGTGTATGTGTGCATGTCTAAAAAGTACATGAAATCAGATGCCCTCCAGAGATTCTGCAAGGTTGCATGCATGTGTGTGTCTGAGTGAGTGTGTAAAAAGGACAAGAAGTCAGAAGATCCCCAGATGTTCTGCAAGTGTGTGTGGGGGTGTGTTTTAAAAAGGACACGACATGAGAATCCCTCTAGAGATTCTGCAATGGTGTGTATGTATGTGTTTATGTAAAAACAACTTGAAAACAGAAGCCCTGTAAAGATTCAGCAAGGGTGTGAGGGTGTGTGTGTGTGTGTGTGTAAAAAAGACATGAAGTCAGAAGCCCTCCAGAGATTTGGCAAAGGTATGAGTGTGAGTGTGTGTGTGTGTGTGTGTGTTAAAATGAGAAGAAGTCAGAAGTCCTACAGAGAATCTGCCAGGGTATGAGTGTGTGAGTGTGTAAGAAGGACACGAACAAAAGCCCTTCAGAGGTTCTGCAATTGTGTGTGTGTGTGTGTGTAAAAAGGACAATAAATCAGAAGCCTTCTACAGATTCTGCAACGGTGTGTATATGTGTTTGTGTGTAAAAAGGACACGGAGTCAGAACCCCTCCAGAGATTCTTCAATGGTGTGTATGTATGTTTTTATGTAAAAAGACCTTGAAATCAGAAGCCCTGTAAAGATTCGGCAAGTGTGTGTGTGTGTGTGTTTGTGTAAAAAGGACACGAAGTCAGAAGCCCTCTAGAGATTCTTCAACAGTGTGTGAGTGTGAGACTTTTTAAAAAGAACAAAGATTTGAAGTTCTCCAGAGGTTATGCCAGGGTGTGTGTGTGTGTGTGTATGTGTGAAAAGGACAGTAAGTCAGAAGCCTTCCAAAGATTCTGCAACTGTGTTTGTTTGTGTTTGTTTGTAAAAAGGACACGAAGTCAGAAGCCCTCTAGTGATTCTGCCTGGGTAAAAGTGTGAGTGTGTGTGTGTATGTGTGTGTGTGTGTGTCTGTGTGTGTATAAAGGAAAGAAAATTCGAAGCCCTCTTGTGATTTTGCAAGGGGGTGTGAGTGTGTGTATGTGTAAAAAGACACGAATTCAAGGGCTACAGAGATTCTGTAAGGGTGTGTATGTGTGAGTGTGTAAAAAGGACAGGAATTCAGAAGCCCTCTAGAGATTCTACAAAAGTGTGTGAGGGTGAGAGTTTTTATAAAGGATAAAGGTCGGAAAGTCTCCAGAGGTTCTGCCAGAGTGTGAGTGTGTATGTGTGTGTGTGTTTATAAAGGAGACGATATCAGTAGTCATCAAGAGATACTGTAAGGTTGTGTGTATGTTTGTATGTGTCTATGTGAGTGTGTAAAAAGGACACGAAGTCAGAAGCCCCCCAGATGTTCTGCAAGCGTGTGTGTGTGTGTGTGTGTATGTGTAATAAGGACACGACATCAGAAACCCTCCAGAGATTCTGCAATGGTGTGAATGTATGTGCATATGTAAAACTGACTTGAAATCAGAATTCCTGTAGAGATTCGGCAAGGGTGTGAGGGAGTGTTTGTGTGTGTGTGTGTCTGTGTGTGTGTGTGTGTGTAAAAAGGACATGAAGTCAGAAACCCTCCAGAGATTCGGCAACGGTATGAGTGTTCGTGTGCGTGGGTAAAAATAAGAAGAATTCAGAAGTCCTGCAGAGAATCTGCAAGGGTATGAGTGTGTGAGTTTGTAAATAGGTCACGAACAGAAGCCCTCCAGAGGTTCTGCAAGTGTGTGTTTGTGTGTGTGTGTGAAAAGGACAGGAAGTCAGAAGCCTTCTAAAGGTTCTGCAACTGTGTTTGTGTGTCAAAAGGACACGACGCTAGAAGCCCTCTAGTGATTCTCCTTGGTATAAGTGTGAGTGTGTGTGTGTGTGTGTAAAAAGGAAACAAAATCAGAAGCCCTCTAGTGATTCTGCAAGGGTGTGTGTGTGTGTGTGTGTGTAAAAAGACATGAATTCAAGGACTACAGATATTCAGTAAGGGTGTGTATGTGTGAGTGTGTAAAATGGACATGAAGTCAGAAGCCCACTAGTGATTCTTCAAAAGTGTGTGAGGGTGAGAGTTTTTTAAAAGGACAATGTTCAGAACTACTCCAGAGGTTCTGCCAATGTGTGTGTGTATGTGTGCGTGTCTAAAAAGGACATGAAATCAGATGCCCTCCAGAGATTCTGCAAGGGTGCATGCATGTGTGTATGTGTCTGTGTGTGTGTGTAAAAAGGACAAGAAGTCAGAAGCACTCAAGATGTTCTGCAAGTGTGTGTGTGGGTGTGTTTAAAAAGGACACGACATCAGCATCCCTCCAGAGATTCTGCAATGGTGTGTATGTATGTGTTTATGTAAAAAGACCTTGAAATCAGAAGCCCTGTAAAGATTTGGCAAGGGTGTGAGTGTTAGTGTGGGTGTGTAAAAACGACATGAAGTCAGAAGCCCTCCAGAGATTCGGCAAAGGTATGTGTGTGAGTGTGTGTGTGTGTGTGTGTGTGTAAGAATGAGAGGAAGTCAGAAGTCCTACAGACAATCTGCAAGGGTATGAGTGTGTGAGTGTGTAAGAATGACACGAACAAAAGCCCTTCAGAGGTTCTGCAATTGTGTGTGTGTGTGTGTGTGTGTAAAAGGGACAGTAAATCAGAAGCCTTCTACAGATTCTGCAACGGTGTGTATGTGTTTGTGTGTAAAAAGGACACGAAGTCAGAAGCCCTCTAGTGATTCTTCAACAGTGTGTGAGGTTGGGAGTTTTAAAATAGGACAATGGTCGGAATTTCTTCAGAGGTTCAGCCAGTGTGTGTGTGTGTGTGTGTGTGTGTGTGTTTGTGTGTGTGTGTGTGCATGTGTGTGCAATAAGGACACGACATCAGAATCCCTCCAGAGATTCTGCAATGGTGTGAATGTATGTGCATATGTAAATCGGACTTGAAATCAGAAGCCCTGTAGTGATTCGGCATGCGTGTGAGTGTGTGTGTGTGTGTGTTTGTGTGTGCAAAAAAAGACATGAAGTAAAAAACCCACCATAGATTCGGCAACGGTGTGAGTGTGAGTGTGTGTGCGTGTTCAAAAATGAGATGAAGTCAGAAGTCCTGCAGAGAATCTGCAAGGGTATGAGTGTGTCAGTTTGTAAATAGGTCACGAACAGAAGCCCTCCAGAGGTTCTGCAAGTGTGTGTTTGTGTTTGTGTGAAAAGGACAGTAAGACAGAAGCACTCTAGAGATTCTACAAGGGTGTGTGTGTGTGTGTGTGTGTGTGTGTGTAAAAAGACACGAATTCAAGGGCTACAGAGATTCTGTAAGGGTGTATATGTGTGAGTGTGTAAAAAGAACACGAAGTCAGAAGCCCTCTAGAGATTCTTCAAAAGTGTGTGAGGGTGAGAGTTTTTATAAAGGACAAAGGTCGGAAGTTGTCCAGTGGTTCTGCCAGAGTGTGTGTGTATATGTGTGCGTGTCTAAAAAGGAAACAATATCAGAAGTCATCAAGAGATACTGCAAGTGTGTGTGTATTTTTGTATGTGTCTATGTGAGTGTGTAAAACGGACACGAAGTCAGAAACCCTCCAGATATTCTGCAAACATGTGTGTGTGTGTGTGTGTTTATGTGTGTGTAATAAGGACACGACATCAGAATCCCTCCAGAGATTCTGCAATGGTGTGAATGTATGTGTATATGTTAAACAGACTTGAAATCTGAAGCCCTGTAGAGATTCGGCAAGCGTGTGTGTGTCTGTGTGTGTGTGTGTGTGTGTAAAAATGAGACAAAGTCAGAAGTCCTGCAGAGAATCTGCAAGGGTTTGAGTGTGTGAGTTTGTAAATAGGTCACGAACAGAAGCCCTCCAGAGGTTCTGCAAGTGTGTGTTTGTGTGTGTGTGTGTGAAAGGGACAGTAAGTCAGAAGCCTTCTAAAGATTCTGCAACTGTGTTTGTGTGTAAAAAGGACACGAAGCCAGAAGCCCTCTAGTGATTCTGCCTGGATATAAGTGTGAGTGTGTGTGTGTGTATGTTTATAAAGACACGAATTCAAGGGCTACAGAGATTCTGTAAGGGTGTGTATGTGTGAGTGTGTAAAAAGGACAGGAAGTCAGAAGCCCTCCAGATGTTCTGCAAGCGTGCGTGTGTGTGTGTGTATGTGTAATAAGGACACGACATCAGAATCCCTCCAGTGATTCTGCAATGGCGTGAATGTATGTGCATATGTAAAACGGACTTGAAATGAGAAGTCCTGTAGAGATTCGGCAAGGGTGTGAGGGAGTGTGTGTGTGTGTGTGTGTGTGTGTGTGTGTGTGTAAAAACGACATGAAGTCAGAAACCCTCCAGAGATTCGGCAACGGTATGAGTGTTTGTGTGCGTGGGTAAAAATAAGAAGTCAGAAGTCCTGCAGAGAATCTGCAAGGCTATGAGTGTGTGAGTTTTTAAATAGGTCACGAACAGAAGCCCTCCAGAGGTTCTGCAAGTGTGTGTTTGTGTGCGTGTGAAAAGGACAGTAAGTCAGAAGCCTTCTAAAGATTCTGTAACTGTGTTTGTGTGTGTTTGTGTGTAAAAAGGACACGAAGCCAGAAGCCCTCTAGTGATTCTCCTTGGTATAAGTGTGAGTGTGTGTGTGTGTGTGTGTGTGTAAAAAGGAAACAAAATCAGAAGCCCTCTAGTGATTCTGCAAGGGTGTGTTTGTAAAAAGACATGAATTCAAGGGCTACAGTTATTCTGTAAGGGTGTGTATGTGTGAGTGTGTAAAATGGACATGAAGTCAGAAGCCCTCTTGTGATTCTTCAAAAGTGTGTGAGGGTGAGAATTTTTTAAAAGGACAAAATTCGGAAGTACACCAGAGGTTCTGCCAGCGTGTGTATGTGTATGTGTGCGTGTCTAAAAAGGACATGAAATCAGATGCCCTCCAGAGATTCTGCAAGGGTGCATGCATGTGTGTATGTGTCTGTGTGAGTGTGTAAAAAGGACAAGAAGTCAGAAGCCCTCCAGATGTTCTGCAAGTGTGTGTGGGTGTGTTCAAAAAGAACACGACATCAGAATCCCTCCAGAGATTCTGCAATGGTGTGTATGTATGTGTTTATGTAAAAACACCTTGAAATCAGAAGCCCTGTAAAGATTTGGCAAGGGTGTGAGTGTTTGTGTGTGTGTGTGTGTGTGTAAAAACGACATGAAATCAGAAGCCCTCCAGAGATTCGGCAAAGGTATGTGTGTGAGTGTGTGTGTGTGTGTGTGTGTGTGTGTGTGTGTGTGTAAGAATGAGAGGAAGTCAGAAGTCCTACAGACACTCTGCAAGCGTATGAGTGTGTGAGTGTGTAAGAATGACACGAACAAAAGCCCTTCAGAGGTTCTGCAATTGTGTGTGTGTGTGTGTAAAAAGGACAATAAATCAGAAGCCTTCTACAAATTCTACAACGGTGTGTATATGTGTTTGTGTGTAAAAAGGACACGAAGTCAGAAGCCCTCTAGTGATTCTTCAACAGTGTGTGAGGTTGGGACTTTTAAAATAGGACAATGGTCGGAAGTTCTCCAGGGTTCTGCCAGTGTGTGTGTGTGTGTGTGTGTGTGTGTTTGTGTGTGTGTATGTGTGTGTAATAAGGACACGACATCAGAATCCCTCCAGAGATTCTGCAATGGTGTGAATGTATGTGCATATGTAAAACGGACTTGAAATCAGAAGCCCTGTAGTGATTCAGCATGTGTGTGAGTGTGTGTGTGTGTGTTTGTGTGTGTAAAAAAGACATGAAGTCAAAAACCCACCATAGATTCGGCAAAGGTGTGGGTGTGAGTGTGTGTGCGTGTGCAAAAATGAGACGAAGTCAGAAGTCCTGCAGAGAATCTGCAAGGGTATGAGTGTGTCAGTTTGTAAATAGGTCACGACAGAAGCCCTCCAGAGGTTCTGCAAGTGTGTGTTTGTGTGAAAAGGACAGTAAGTCAGAAGCATTCTACAGATTCTGCAACTGTGTTTGTTTGTGTTTGTGTGTAAAAAGAATACGAAGCCAGAAGCACTCTAGTGATTCTACAAGGGTGTGTGTGTGTGTGTGTGTGTGTGTGTGTGTGTGATAAGGACAGTAAGTCAGAAGCCTTCTAAAAATTCTGCAACTGTGTTTGTGTGTAAAAAGGACTCGAAGCAAGAAGCCCTCTAGTGATTCTGCCTGGATATAAGTGTGTGTGTGTGCGTGTGTGTGTGTATGTGTATAAAGACACGAATTCAAGGGCTACAGAGATTCTGTAAGGGTGTGTATGTGTGAGTGTGTAAAAAGGACACGAAGTCAGAAGCCCCCCAGATGTTCTGCAAGCGTGTGTGTGTGCGTATGTGTAATAAGGACACGACATCAGAATCCCTCCAGAGATTCTGCAATGGTGTGAATGTCTGTGCATATGTAAAATGGACTTGAAATCAGAAGTCCTGTAAAGATTTGGCAAGGGTGTGAGGGAGTGTTTGTGTGTGTGTGAGTCTGTGTGTGTCTGTGTGTGTGTGTGTGTGTAAAAAGGACATGAAGTCAGAAACCCTCCAGAGATTCGGCAACGGTATGAGTGTTTGTGTGCGTGGGTAAAAATAAGAAGAATTCAGAAGTCCTGCAGAGAATCTGCAAGGTTATGAGTGTGTGAGTTTGTAAATCGGTCACGAACAGAAGCCCTCCAGAGGTTCTATAAGTGTGTGTTTTTGTGTGTGTGTGAAAAGTACAGTAAATAAGAAGCCTTCTAAAGATTCTGCAACTGTGTTTGTGTGTGTATGTGTAAAAAGGACATGAAGCCAGAAGCCATCTAGTGATTCTCCTTGGTATAAGTGTGAGTGTGTGTGTGTGCGTGTAAAAAGGAAACAAAATCAGAAGCCCTCTAGTGATTCTGCAAGGGTGTGTGTGTGTGTAAAAAGACATGAATGCAAGGGCTACAGGTATTCTGTAAGGGTGTGTATGTGTGAGTGTGTAAAATGGACATGAAGTCAGAAGCCCTCTAGTGATTCTTCAAAAGTGTGTGAGGGTGAGAGTTTTTTAAAAGGACAAAGTTCGGAAGTACTCCAGAGGTTCTGCCAGTGTGTGTGTGTGTATGTGTGCGTGTCTAAAAAGGACATGAAATCAGATGCCCTCCAGAGATTCTGCAAAGGTGCATGCATGTGTGTATGTGTCTGTGTGAGTGTGTAAAAAGGACAAGAAGTCAGAAGCACTCCAGATGTTCTGCAAGTGTGTGTGGATGTGTTTAAAAAGGACACGACATCAGAATCCCTCCAGAGATTCTGCAACGGTGTGTATGTATGTGTTTATGTAAAAAGACTTTGAAATCAGAAGCCCTGTAAAGATTTGTCAAGGGTGTGAGTGTGTGTGTGTGTGTGTGTGTGTAAAAAGGACATAAAGTCAGAAACCCTCCAGAGATTCGGCAAAGGTATGAGTGTGACTGTGTGTGTGTGTGTGCGTGTGTGTGTGTAAGAATGAGAGGAAGTCAGAAGTTCTACAGACAATCTGCAAGGGTTTGAGTGTCTGAGTGTGTAAGAAGGACACGAACAAAAGCCCTTGAGAGGTTCTGCAATTGTGTGTGTGTGTGTGTAAAAAGGACAGTAAATCAGAAGCCTTCTACAGATTCTGCAACGGTGTGTATACGTGTTTGTGTGTAAAAAGAACACGAAGTCAGAAGCCCTCTAGAGATTCTTCAAAAGTGTGTGAGGGTGAGAGTTATATAAAGGACAAAGGTCGGAAGTTGCCCAGAGGTTCTGCCAGAGTGTGAGTGTGTATGTGTGCGTGTCTAAAAAGGAAACGATATCAGAAGTCATCAAGAGATACTGCAAGTGTGTGTATGTTTGTATGTGTCTATGTGAGTGTGTAAAAAGGACAAGAAGTCAGAAACCCTCCAGATATTCTGCAAGCATGTGTGTGTGTGTGTGTGTGTATGTGTGTGTAATAAGGACACGACATCAGAATCCCTCCAGAGATTCTGCAATGGTGTGAATGTATGTGTATATGTAAAACAGACTTGAAATCCGAAGCCCTGTAGAGATTCGGCAAGGGTGTGTGTGTGTCTCTGTGTGTGTGTGTGTGTGTGTGTGTGTAAAAATGAGACGAAGTCAGAAGTCCTGCAGAGAATCTGCAAGGGTATGAGTGTGTGAGTTTGTAAATAGGTCACGAACAGAAGCCCTCCACAGGTTCTGCCAGGGTGTGTTTGTGTGTGTGTGTGTGTGTGTGTATGTGTGTGTAATAAGGACACGACATCAGAATCCCTCCAGAGATTCTGCAATGTTTTGAATGTATGTGTATATGTAAAACGGACTTGAAATCAGAAGCCCTGTAGAGTCGGCATGCGTGTGAGTGTGTGTGTGTGTGTGTGTGTGTAAAAATGAGACGAAGTCAGAAGTCCTACAGAGCATCTGCAAGGGTATGAGTGTGTGAGTGTGTAAGAAGGACACGAACAAAAGCCCTCCAGAGGTTCTGCAAGTGTGTGTGTGTGTGTGTGTGTGTGTAAAAAGGACAGTAAATCAGAAGCCTTCTACAGATTCTGCAACGGTGGTATTTGTGTTTGTTTGTAAAAAGTTCATGGGAGTCAGAAGCCATCTAGTGATTCTTCAACAGTGTGTGAGGGTGAGAGTTTTAAAAAAGGACAATGGTCGGAAGTTCTTCAGAGGTTCTGCCAGGGTGTGTGTGTGTGTTTGTATGTGTGCGTGTCTAAAAAGGACATGAAATCAGATGCCCTCCAGAGATTCTGCAATGGTGCATGCATGTGTGTATGTGTCTGTGTGAGTGGGTAAAAAGGACAAGTAGTCAGAAGCACTCCAGATGTTCTGCAAGTGTGTGTGTTTGTGTGTTTAAAAAGGACACGACATCAGAATCCCTCCTGAGATTCTGCAATGGTGTGTAAGTATGTGTTTATGTAAAAAGACCTTGAAATCAGAAGCCCTGTAAAGATTTGTCAAGGGGTGAGAGTGTGTGTGTGTGTGTGTGTAAAAAGGACATGAAGTCAGAAGCCCTCCAGAGATTCGGCAAAGTTATGAGTGTGAGTGTGTGTGTGTGTGTGTGTAAGAATGAGAGGAAGTCAGAAGTCCTACAGACAATCTGCAAGGGTTTGAGTGTGTGAGTGTGTAAGAAGGACACGAACAAAAGCCCTTCAGAGGTTCTGAAATTGTGTGTGTGTAAAAAGGACAGTAAATCAGAAGCCTTCTACAGATTCTGCAACGGTGTGTATATGTGTTTGTGTGTAAAAAGGACACGGAGTCAGAAGCCCTCTAGTGATTCTTCAACAGTGTGTGAGGGTGAGAGTTTTAAAATAGGACAATGGTCGGAAGTTCTTCAGAGGTTCTGCCAGTGTGTGTGTGTGTGTGTGTGTGTGTGTGTGTGTGTAATAAGGACACGACATCAGAATCCCTCCAGAGATTCTGCAATGGTGTGAATGTATGTGTATATGTAAAATGGACTTGAAATCAAAAGCCCGGTAGTGAGTCGGCATGCGTGTGAGTGTGTGTGTGTGTGTGTGTTTGTGTGTGTAAAAAAGACATGAAGTCAAAAACCCACCATAGATTCGGCAACGGTATGAGTGTGTGTGCGTGTGTAAAAATGAGACGAAGTCAGAAGTCCTGCAGAGAATCTGCAAGGGTATGAGTGTGTCATTTTGTAAATAGGCCACGAACAAAAGACCTCCAGAGGTTCTGCAAGTGTGTGTTTGTGTGTGTCTGAAAAGGACAGTAAGTCAGAAGCATTAAACAGATTCGGCAACAGTGTTTGTTTGTGTTTGTGTGTAAAAAGAACACGAAGCCAGAAGCACTCTAGTGATTCTACAAGGGTGTGTGTTTGTGTGTGTGTGTTTGTGTGTGTAAAACGACACGAATTCAATGGTTACAGAGATTCTGTAAGGGTGTATATGTGTGAGTGTGTAAAAAGAACACGAAGTCAGAAGCCCTCTAGAGATTCTTCAAAAGTGTGTGAGGGTGAGAGTTTTTATAAAGGACAAAGGTCGGAAGTTGTCCAGAGGTTCTGCCAGAGTGTGAGTGTGTATGTGTGCGTGTCTAAAAAGGAAACGATATCAGAAGTCATCAAAGATACTGCAAGTGTGTGTGTATATTTGTATGTGTCTATGTGAGTGTGTAAAAAGGACACGAAGTCAGAAACCCTCCAGATATTCTGCAAGCATGTGTGTGTGTGTGTGTGTGTGTGTGTGTGTGTAATAAGGACACGACATCAGAATCCCTCCAGAGATTCTGCAATGGTGTGAATGTATGTGTATATGTAAAATGGACTTGAATTCCGAAGCCCTGTAGAGATTCGGCAAGGGTGTGTGTGTGTGTCTGTGTGTGTGTGTGTGTGTGTAAAAATGAGACGAAGTCAGAAGTCCTGCAGAGAATTTGCAAGGGTATGAGTGTGTGAGTTTGTAAATAGGTCACGAACAGAAGCCCTCCAGAGGTTCTGCAAGTGTGTGTTTGTGTGTGTGTGTGTGTGTGTGAAAAGGACAGTAAGTCAGAAGCCTTCTAAAGATTCTGCAACTGTGTTTGTGTGTAAAAAGGACTCGAAGCCAGAAGCCCTCTAGTGATTCTGCCTGGATATAAGTGTGAGTGTGTCTGTGTGTGTATGTGTACAAAGACACGAATTCAAGGGCTACAGAAATTCTGTAAGGCTGTGTATGTGTGAGTGTGTAAAATGGACATGAAGTCAGAATCCCTCTAGTAATTCTTCAAAAGTGTGTGAGGGTGAGAGTTTTTTAAAAGGACAACGTTCGGAAGTACTCCAGAGGTTCTGCCAGTGTGTGTGTGTGTGTGTATGTGTGCGTGTCTAAAAAGGACATGAAATCAGATGCCCTCCAGAGATTCTGCAAGGGTGCATGCATGTGTGTATGTGTCTGTGTGAGTGTGTAAAAAGGACAAGTAGTCAGAAGCACTCCAGATGTTCTGCAAGTGTGTGTGTTTGTGTGTTTAAAAAGGACACGACATGAGAATCCCTCCAGAGATTCTGCAATGGTGTGTAAGTATGTGTTTATGTAAAAAGACCTTGAAATCAGAAGCCCTGTAAAGATTTGTCATGGGTGTGAGTGTGTGTGTGTGTGTGTGTCTAAAAAGGACATGAAGTCAGAAGCCCTCCAGAGATTCGGCAAAGTTATGAGTGTGAGTGTGTGTGTGTGTGTGTGTGTGTGTGTGTGTAAGAATGAGAGGAAGTCAGAAGTCCTACAGACAATCTGCAAGGGTTTGAGTGTGTGAGTGTGTAAGAAGAACACGAACAAACGCCCTTCAGAGGTTCTGCAATTGTGTGTGTGTGTGTGTGTAAAAAGGACAGTAAATCAGAAGCCTTCTACAGATTCTGCAATGGTGTGTATATGTGTTTGTGTGTAAAAAGGACACGGAGTCAGAAGCCCTCTAGTGATTCTTCAACAGTGTGTGAGGGTGAGAGTTTTAAAATAGGACAATGGTCGGAAGTTCTTCAGAGGTTCTGCCACGGTGTGTGTGTGTGTATGTGTTTGTAATAAGGACACGACATCAGAATCCCTCCAGAGATTCTGCAATGGTGTGAATGTATGTGTATATGTAAAATGGACTTGAAATCAGAAGTCCTGTAGAGATTCAGCATGCGTGTGAGTGTGTGTGTGTGTGTAAAAAAGACATGAAGTCAAAAACCCACCAGTGATTCGGCAACGGTATGAGTGTGTGTATGCGTGTGTAAAAATGAGACGAAGTCAGAAGTCCTGCAGAGAATCTGCAAGGGTATGAGTGTGTCAGTTTGTAAATAGGTCACGAACAGAAGCCCTCCAGAGGTTCTGCAAGTGTGTGTTAGTGTGTGTGTGAAAAGGACAGTAAGTCAGAAGCCTTCTTAAGATTCTGCAACTGTGTTTGTTTTTGTTTGTGTGTAAAAAGAACACGAAGCCAGAAGCACTCTAGTGATTCTGCAAGGGTGTGTGTGTGTGTGTGTGTGTGTGTGTGTGTGTAAAAATGAGACGAAGTCAGAAGTCCTGCAGAGAATCTGCAAGGGTATGAGTGTGTGAGTTTGTAAATAGGACACGAACAGAAGCCCTCCTGTAGTTCTGCAAGTGTGTGTTTGTGTGTGTGTGTGTGATAAGGACAGTAAGTCAGAAGCCTTCTAAAAACTCTGCAACTGTGTTTGTGTGTAAAAAGGACTCGAAGCCAGAAGCCCTCTAGTGATTCTGCCTGGATATAAGTGTGTGTGTGTGTGTGTGTGTGTATGTGTAAAAAGACACGAATTCAAGGGCTACAGAGATTCTGTAAGGGTGTGTATGTGTGAGTGTGTAAAAAGGACACGAAGTCAGAAGCCCCCCAGATGTTCTGCAAGCGTGTGTGTGTGCGTATGTGTAATAAGGACACGACATCAGAATCCCTCCAGAGATTCTGCAATGGTGTGAATGTCTGTGCATATGTAAAATGGACTTGAAATCAGAAGTCATGTAAAGATTTGGCAAGGGTGTGAGGGAGTGTGTGTGTGTGTGTGTGTGTGTGTGTGTAAAAAGGACATGAAGTCAGAAACCCTCCAGAGATTCGGCAACGCTATGAGTGTTTGTGTGCGTGGGTAAAAATAAGGAGAATTCAGAAGTCCTGCAGAGAATCTGCAAGGGTATGAGTGTGTGAGTTTGTAAATCGGTCACGAACAGAAGCCCTCCAGAGGTTCTATAAGTGTGTGTTTTTGTGTGTGTGTGAAAAGTACAGTAAGTAAGAAGCCTTCTAAAGATTCTGCAACTGTGTTTGTGTGTTTATGTGTAAAAAGGACATGAAGCCAGAAGCCATCTAGTGATTCTCCTTGGTATAAGTGTGAGTGTGTGTGTGTGTGCGTGTAAAAAGGAAACAAAATCAGAAGCCCTCTAGTGATTCTGCAAGGGTGTGTGTGTGTGTGTGTAAAAAGACATGAATGCAAGGGCTACAGGTATTCTGTAAGGGTGTGTATGTGTGAGTGTGTAAAAAGAACACAAAGTCAGAAGCCCTCTAGAGATTCTTCAAAAGTGTGTGAGGGTGAGAGTTTTTATAAAGGACAAAGGTCGGAAGTTGTCCAGAGGTTCTGCCAGAGTGTGAGTGTGTATGTGTGCGTGTCTAAAAAGGAAACGATATCAGAAGTCATCAAGAGATACTGCAAGTGTGTGTGTATATTTGTATGTGTCTATGTGAGTGTGTAAAAAGGACACGAAGTCAGAAACCCTCCAGATATTCTGCAAACATGTGTGTGTGTGTGTGTGTGTGTGTGTGTGTGTGTAATAAGGACAGGACATCAGAATCCCTCCAGAGATTGAGCAATGGTGTGAATGTATGTGTATATGTAAAATGGACTTGAAATCCGAAGCCCTGTAGAGATTCGGCAAGTGTGTGTGTGTGTGTCTGTGTGTGTGTGTGTGTGTGTAAAAATGAGACGAAGTCAGAAGTCCTGAAGAGAATCTGCAAGGGTATGAGTGTGTGAGTTTGTAAATAGGTCACGAACAGAAGCCCTCCAGAGGTTCTGCAAGTGTGTGTTTGTGTGTGTGTGTGTGAAAAGGACAGTAAGTCAGAAGCCTTCTAAAGATTCTGCAACTGTGTTTGTGTGTAAAAAGGACTCGAAGCCAGAAGCCCTCTAGTGATTCTGCCTGGATAAAGGTGTGAGTGTGTGTGTGTGTGTATGTGTATAAAGACACGAATTCAAGGGCTACAGAAATTCTGTAAGGCTGTGTATGTGTGAGTGTGTAAAATGGACATTAAGTCAGAATCCCTCTAGTGATTCTTCAAAAG
Source organism: Tenrec ecaudatus (assembly GCF_050624435.1). Classification (NCBI taxonomy): domain Eukaryota; kingdom Metazoa; phylum Chordata; class Mammalia; order Afrosoricida; family Tenrecidae; genus Tenrec; species Tenrec ecaudatus. Next base: position 34,619 of record NW_027457903.1, read on the forward strand.
TGTGTGAGGGTGAGAGTTTTTTAAAAGGACAACGTTCGGAAGTACACCAGAGGTTCTGCCAGTGTGTGTGTGTGTGTGTATGTGTGCGTGTCTAAAAAGGACATGAAATCAGATGCCCTCCAGAGATTCTGCAAGGGTGCATGCATGTGTGTATGTGTCTGTGTGAGTGTGTAAAAAGGACAAGTAGTCAGAAGCACTCCAGATGTTCTGCAAGTGTGTGTATGTATGTGTTTATGTAAAAAGACCTTGAAATCAGAAGCCCTGTAAAGATTTGTCAAGGGAGTGAGTGTGTGGGTGTGTGTGTGTGTAAAAAGGACATAAAGTCAGAAAACCTCCAGAGATTCGGCAAAGGTATGAGTGTGAGTGTGTATGTGTGTGTGTGTGTGTGTGTGTGTAAGAATGAGAGGAAGTCAGAAGTTCTACAGACAATCTGCAAGGGTTTGAGTGTCTGAGTGTGTAAGAAGGACACGAACAAAAGCCCTTGAGAGGTTCTGCAATTGTGTGTGTGTGTGTGTGTGTAAAAAGGACAGTAAATCAGAAGCCTTCTACAGATTCTGCAACGGTGTGTATATGTGTTTGTGTGTAAAAAGGACACGGAGTCAGAAGCCCTCTAGTGATTCTTCAACAGTGTGTGAGGTTGAGAGTTTAAAAAAAGGACAATGGTCGGAAGTTCTCCTGAGGTTCTGCCAGGGTGTGTGTGTGTGTGTGTGTGTGTGTGTGTGTGTGTGTGTGTGTAATAAGGACACGACATCAGAATCCCTCCAGATATTCTCCAATGGTGAGAATGTATGTGTATATGTAAAACGGACTTGAAATCAGAAGCCCTGTAGAGATTCGGCATGCGTGTGAGTGTGTGTGTGTGTGTGTGTAAAAAAGACATGAAGTCAAAAACCCTCCAGAGATTCGGCAACGGTATGAATGTGAGTGTGTGTGCATGTGTAAAAATGAGACGAAGTCAGAAGTCCTGCAGAGAATCTGCACGAGTATGAGTGTGTGAGTTTGTAAATAGGTCACCAACAGAAGCCCTCCAGAGGTTCTGCAAGTGTGTGTTTGTGTGTGTGTGTGAAAAGGACATTAAGTCAGAAGCCTTCTAAAGATTCTGAAACTGTGTTTGTGTGTGTTTGTGTGTAAAAAGGATACGAAGCCAGAAGCCCTCTAGTGATTCTGCCTGGATATAAGTGTGTGTGTGTGTGTGTGTGTGTGTGTGCGTGTAAAAAGGAAACAAAATCAGAAGTATCTAGTGATTCTGCAAGGGTGTGTGTGTGTAAAAATACACGAATTCAAGGGCTACAGATATTCTGTGAGGGTGTGTATGTGTGAGTGTGTAAAATAAACATGAAGTCAGAAGCCCTCTAGAGATTCTTCAAAAGTGTGTGAGGGTGAGAGTTTTTTAAAAGGACAAAGGTCGGAACTACTCAGACGTTCTGCCAGAGTGTGTGTGTGTATGTGTGCGTGTCTAAAAAGGACATGAAATCAGATGCCCTCCAGAGATTCTGCAAGGGTGTATGCATGTGTGTATGTGTCTGTGTGAGTGTGTAAAAAGGACACGAAATCAGAATCCCTCCAGAGATTCTGCAATGGTGTGACTGTATGTGTATATGTAAAACGGACTTGTTTAAGAAGCCCTGTAGAGATTCGGCAAGGGTGTGTGTGTGTGTGTGTGTGTGTGTGTGTGTGTGTGTGTGTGTGTGTTTGTGTGTGTGTGTAAAAGGATATGAAGTCAAAAACCCTCCAGAGATTCGGCAACATTATGAGTGTGAGTGTGTGTGTGTGTGTGTAAAAATCAGACGAAGTCAGAAGTCCTGCAGAGAATCTGCAAGGGTATGAGTGTGTGAGTTTGTAAATAGGTCACGAACGGAAGCCCTCCAGAGGTTCTGCAAGTGTGTGTTTGTGTGTGTGTGTGAAAAGGAGAGTAAGTCAGAAGCCTTCTAAAGATTCTGCAAATGTGTTTGTGTGTGTTTGTGTGTAAAAACGACACGAAGCTAGAAGCCCTTTAGTGATTCTCCTTGGTATAAGTGTGAGTGTGTGTGTGTCTGTGTGTAAAAAGGAAACAAAATCAGAAGCCCTCTAGTGATTCTGAAAGGGTGTGTGTGTGTGTGTGTGTGTAAAAAGACACGAATTCAAGGGCTACAAATATTCTGTAAGGCTGTGTATGTGTGAGTGTGTAAAATGGACATGAAGTCAGAAGCCCTCTAGTGATTCTTCAAAAGTGTGTGAGGGTGAGAGTTTTTAAAAGGACAAAGGTCAGAAGTACTCCAGAGGTTCTGCCAGAGTGTTTGTGTGTATGTGTGCGTGTCTGAAAAGGACATGAAATCACATGCCCTCCAGAGATTCTGCAAGGGTGCATGCATGTGTGTATGTGTCTGTGTGAGTGTGTAAAAAGGACAAGAAATCAGAAGCCCTCCAGTTGTTCTGCAAGTGTGTGTGTGTTTAAAAAGGACACGACATCAGAATCCCTCCAGAGATTCTGCAATGGCGTGTATGTATGTGTTTATGTAAAAAGACCTTGAAATCAGAAGCCCTGTAGAGATTCGGAAAGCGTGTGAGTGTGTGTGTAAAAAGGACATGAAGTCAGAAACCCTCCAGAGATTCGGCAACGGTATGAGTGTGAGTGTGTGTGTGCGTGTGTAAAAATGAGACGAAATCAGAAGTCCTGCAGAGAATCTGCAAGTGTATTAGTGTGTGAGTTTATAAATAGGACACGAACAGAAGCCCTCCAGAGGTTCTGCAAGTGTGTGTTTGTGAAAAGGACAGTAAGTCAGAAGCCTACTAAAGATTCTGCAACTGTGTTTGTGTGTAAAAAAGGACACAACGCCAGAAGCCCTCTAGTGATTCTGCCTGGGTATAAGTGTGAGTGTGTGTGTGTATGTGTGTAAAGAGGAAACAAAATCAGAAGCCCTCTAGTGATTCTGCAAGGGTGTGTGTGTGTGTGTGTGTTTGCGTGTAAAAAGACACGATGTAAAGCGCCCAGAGATTCTGTAAGGGTGTGTGTGTGTGAGTGTGTAAAAAGAATACGAAGTCAGAAGCCCTCTAGAGATTCTTCAACAGTGTGTGAGGGTGAGACTTTTTAAAAAGAACAAAGATTTGAAGTTCTCCAGAGGTTATGCCAGGGTGTGTGTGTGTATGTGTGAAAAGGACAGTAAGTCAGAAGCCTTCCAAAGATTCTGCAACTGTGTTTGTTTGTGTTTGTGTGTAAAAAGGACACGAAGTCAGAAGCCCTCTAGTGATTCTGCCTGGGTATAAGTGTGAGTGTGTGTGTGTATGGGTGTGTGTGTGTGTATAAAGGAAACAAAATCCGAAGCCCTCTAGTGATTTTGCAAAGGTGTGTGTGTGTGTATGTGTAAAAAGAAACGAATTCAAGGGCTACATAGATTCTGTAAGGGTGTTTATGTGTGAGTGTGTAAAAAGGACAGGAAGACAGAAGCCCTCTAGAGATTCTACAAAAGTGTGTGAGGGTGAGAGTTTTTATAAAGGACAAAGGTTGGAAAGTCTCCAGAGGTTCTGCCAGAGTGTGAGTGTGTATGTGTGTGTGTGTTTATAAAGGACACGACATCAGTAGTCATCAAGAGATACTGCAAGGGTGTGTGTATGTTTGTATGTGTCTATGTGAGTGTGTAAAGAGGACACGAAGTCAGAAGCCCTCCAGATGTTCTGCAAGCGTGTGTGTGTGTGTGTGTGTGTGTGTGTGTAATTAGGACACGACATCAGAATCCCTCCAGTGATTCTGCAATGGTGTGAATGTATGTGCATATGTAAAACGGACTTGAAATCAGAAGTCCTGTAGAGATTCGGCAAGGGTGTGAAGGAGTGTGTTTGTGTGTGTGTGTCTGTGTGTGTGTGTAAAAAGGACATGAAGTCAGAAACCCTCCAGAGATTCGGCAACGGTATGAGTGTTTGTGTGCGTGGGTAAAAATAAGAATTCAGAAGTCCTGCAGAGAATCTGCAATGGTATGAGTGTGTGAGTTTGTAAATAGGTCATGAACAGAAGCCCTCCAGAGGTTCTGCAAGTGTGTGTTTTTGTGTGTGTGTGAAAAGGACAGTAAGTCAGAAGCCTTCTAAAGATTCTGCAACTGTGTTTGTGTGTGTTTGTGTGTAAAACGGACACGAAACCAGAAGCCCTCTAGTGATTCTCTTTGGTATAAGTGTGAGTGTGTGTGTGTGTGTGTGTGTAAAAAGGAAACAAAATCAGAAGCCCTCTAGTGATTCTGCAAGGGTGTGTGTGTGTGTGTGTGTAAAAAGGCATGAATTCAAGGACTATAGGTATTCTGTAAGGGTGTGTATGTGTGAGTGTGTAAAATGGACTTGAAGTCAGAAGCCCTCTAGTGATTCTTCAAAAGTGTGTGAGGGTGAGAGGTTTTCAAAAGCACAAAGGACAGAAGTACTCCAGAGGTTCTGCCAGAGTGTGTGTGTGTATGTGTGCATGTCTAAAAAGTACATGAAATCAGATGCCCTCCAGAGATTCTGCAAGGTTGCATGCATGTGTGTGTCTGAGTGAGTGTGTAAAAAGGACAAGAAGTCAGAAGATCCCCCGATGTTCTGCAAGTGTGTGTGGGGGTGTGTTTTAAAAAGGACACGACATGAGAATCCCTCTAGAGATTTTGCAATGGTGTGTATGTATGTGTTTATGTAAAAACACCTTGAAAACAGAAGCCCTGTAAAGATTCAGCAAGGGTGTGAGGGTGTGTGTGTGTGTGTGTGTAAAAAAGACATGAAGTCAGAAGCCCTCCAGAGATTTGGCAAAGGTATGAGTGTGAGTGTGTGTGTGTGTGTGTGTGTGTTAAAATGAGAAGAAGTCAGAAGTCCTACAGAGAATCTGCAAGGGTATGAGTGTGTGAGTGTGTAAGAAGGACACGAACAAAAGCCCTTCAGAGGTTCTGCAATTGTGTGTGTGTGTGTGTGTAAAAAGGACAATAAATCAGAAGCCTTCTACAGATTCTGCAACGGTGTGTATATGTGTTTGTGTGTTAAAAGGACACGGAGTCAGAACCCCTCCAGAGATTCTTCAATGGTGTGTATGTATGTTTTTATGTTAAAAGACCTTGAAATCAGAAGCCCTGTAAAGATTCGGCAAGTGTGTGTGTGTGTGTGTGTTTGTGTAAAAAGGACACGAAGTCAGAAGCCCTCTAGAGATTCTTCAACAGTGTGTGAGTGTGAGACTTTTTAAAAAGAACAAAGATTTGAAGTTCTCCAGAGGTTATGCCAGGGTGTGTGTGTGTGTGTGTATGTGTGAAAAGGACAGTAAGTCAGAAGCCTTCCAAAGATTCTGCAACTGTGTTTGTTTGTGTTTGTTTGTAAAAAGGACACGAAGTCAGAAGCCCTCTAGTGATTCTGCCTGGGTAAAAGTGTGAGTGTGTGTGTGTATGTGTGTGTGTGTGTGTCTGTGTGTGTATAAAGGAAAGAAAATCCGAAGCCCTCTTGTGATTTTGCAAGGGGGTGTGAGTGTGTGTATGTGTAAAAAGACACGAATTCAAGGGCTACAGAGATTCTGTAAGGGTGTGTATGTGTGAGTGTGTAAAAAGGACAGGAATTCAGAAGCCCTCTAGAGATTCTACAAAAGTGTGTGAGGGTGAGAGTTTTTATAAAGGATAAAGGTCGGAAAGTCTCCAGAGGTTCTGCCAGAGTGTGAGTGTGTATGTGTGTGTGTGTTTATAAAGGAGACGATATCAGTAGTCATCAAGAGATACTGTAAGGGTGTGTGTATGTTTGTATGTGTCTATGTGAGTGTGTAAAAAGGACACGAAGTCAGAAGCCCCCCAGATGTTCTGCAAGCGTGTGTGTGTGTGTGTGTGTATGTGTAATAAGGACACGACATCAGAAACCCTCCAGAGATTCTGCAATGGTGTGAATGTATGTGCATATGTAAAACTGACTTGAAATCAGAATTCCTGTAGAGATTCGGCAAGGGTGTGAGGGAGTGTTTGTGTGTGTGTGTGTCTGTGTGTGTGTGTGTGTGTAAAAAGGACATGAAGTCAGAAACCCTCCAGAGATTCGGCAACGGTATGAGTGTTCGTGTGCGTGGGTAAAAATAAGAAGAATTCAGAAGTCCTGCAGAGAATCTGCAAGGGTATGAGTGTGTGAGTTTGTAAATAGGTCACGAACAGAAGCCCTCCAGAGGTTCTGCAAGTGTGTGTTTGTGTGTGTGTGTGAAAAGGACAGGAAGTCAGAAGCCTTCTAAAGGTTCTGCAACTGTGTTTGTGTGTCAAAAGGACACGACGCTAGAAGCCCTCTAGTGATTCTCCTTGGTATAAGTGTGAGTGTGTGTGTGTGTGTGTAAAAAGGAAACAAAATCAGAAGCCCTCTAGTGATTCTGCAAGGGTGTGTGTGTGTGTGTGTAAAAAGACATGAATTCAAGGACTACAGATATTCAGTAAGGGTGTGTATGTGTGAGTGTGTAAAATGGACATGAAGTCAGAAGCCCACTAGTGATTCTTCAAAAGTGTGTGAGGGTGAGAGTTTTTTAAAAGGACAATGTTCAGAACTACTCCAGAGGTTCTGCCAATGTGTGTGTGTATGTGTGCGTGTCTAAAAAGGACATGAAATCAGATGCCCTCCAGAGATTCTGCAAGGGTGCATGCATGTGTGTATGTGTCTGTGTGTGTGTGTAAAAAGGACAAGAAGTCAGAAGCACTCAAGATGTTCTGCAAGTGTGTGTGTGGGTGTGTTTAAAAAGGACACGACATCAGCATCCCTCCAGAGATTCTGCAATGGTGTGTATGTATGTGTTTATGTAAAAAGACCTTGAAATCAGAAGCCCTGTAAAGATTTGGCAAGGGTGTGAGTGTTAGTGTGGGTGTGTAAAAACGACATGAAGTCAGAAGCCCTCCAGAGATTCGGCAAAGGTATGTGTGTGAGTGTGTGTGTGTGTGTGTGTGTAAGAATGAGAGGAAGTCAGAAGTCCTACAGACAATCTGCAAGGGTATGAGTGTGTGAGTGTGTAAGAATGACACGAACAAAAGCCCTTCAGAGGTTCTGCAATTGTGTGTGTGTGTGTGTGTGTGTGTAAAAGGGACAGTAAATCAGAAGCCTTCTACAGATTCTGCAACGGTGTGTATGTGTTTGTGTGTAAAAAGGACACGAAGTCAGAAGCCCTCTAGTGATTCTTCAACAGTGTGTGAGGTTGGGAGTTTTAAAATAGGACAATGGTCGGAATTTCTTCAGAGGTTCTGCCAGTGTGTGTGTGTGTGTGTGTGTGTGTGTTTGTGTGTGTGTGTGTGCATGTGTGTGCAATAAGGACACGACATCAGAATCCCTCCAGAGATTCTGCAATGGTGTGAATGTATGTGCATATGTAAATCGGACTTGAAATCAGAAGCCCTGTAGTGATTCGGCATGCGTGTGAGTGTGTGTGTGTGTGTGTTTGTGTGTGCAAAAAAAGACATGAAGTAAAAAACCCACCATAGATTCGGCAACGGTGTGAGTGTGAGTGTGTGTGCGTGTTCAAAAATGAGATGAAGTCAGAAGTCCTGCAGGGAATCTGCAAGGGTATGAGTGTGTCAGTTTGTAAATAGGTCACGAACAGAAGCCCTCCAGAGGTTCTGCAAGTGTGTGTTTGTGTTTGTGTGAAAAGGACAGTAAGACAGAAGCACTCTAGAGATTCTACAAGGGTGTGTGTGTGTGTGTGTGTGTGTGTGTGTGTAAAAAGACACGAATTCAAGGGCTACAGAGATTCTGTAAGGGTGTATATGTGTTAGTGTGTAAAAAGAACACGAAGTCAGAAGCCCTCTAGAGATTCTTCAAAAGTGTGTGAGGGTGAGAGTTTTTATAAAGGACAAAGGTCGGAAGTTGTCCAGTGGTTCTGCCAGAGTGTGTGTGTATATGTGTGCGTGTCTAAAAAGGAAACAATATCAGAAGTCATCAAGAGATACTGCAAGTGTGTGTGTATTTTTGTATGTGTCTATGTGAGTGTGTAAAACGGACACGAAGTCAGAAACCCTCCAGATATTCTGCAAACATGTGTGTGTGTGTGTGTGTGTTTATGTGTGTGTAATAAGGACACGACATCAGAATCCCTCCAGAGATTCTGCAATGGTGTGAATGTATGTGTATATGTTAAACAGACTTGAAATCTGAAGCCCTGTAGAGATTCGGCAAGCGTGTGTGTGTCTGTGTGTGTGTGTGTGTGTGTAAAAATGAGACAAAGTCAGAAGTCCTGCAGAGAATCTGCAAGGGTATGAGTGTGTGAGTTTGTAAATAGGTCACGAACAGAAGCCCTCCAGAGGTTCTGCAAGTGTGTGTTTGTGTGTGTGTGTGTGTGTGAAAGGGACAGTAAGTCAGAAGCCTTCTAAAGATTCTGCAACTGTGTTTGTGTGTAAAAAGGACACGAAGCCAGAAGCCCTCTAGTGATTCTGCCTGGATATAAGTGTGAGTGTGTGTGTGTGTATGTTTATAAAGACACGAATTCAAGGGCTACAGAGATTCTGTAAAGGTGTGTATGTGTGAGTGTGTAAAAAGGACAGGAAGTCAGAAGCCCTCCAGATGTTCTGCAAGCGTGCGTGTGTGTGTGTGTGTGTATGTTTAATAAGGACACGACATCAGAATCCCTCCAGTGATTCTGCAATGGCGTGAATGTATGTGCATATGTAAAACGGACTTGAAATGAGAAGTCCTGTAGAGATTCGGCAAGGGTGTGAGGGAGTGTGTGTGTGTGTGTGTGTGTGTGTGTGTGTGTGTGTGTGTAAAAACGACATGAAGTCAGAAACCCTCCAGAGATTCGGCAACGGTATGAGTGTTTGTGTGCGTGGGTAAAAATAAGAAGTCAGAAGTCCTGCAGAGAATCTGCAAGGCTATGAGTGTGTGCGTTTTTAAATAGGTCACGAACAGAAGCCCTCCAGAGGTTCTGCAAGTGTGTGTTTGTGTGCGTGTGAAAAGGACAGTAAGTCAGAAGCCTTCTAAAGATTCTGTAACTGTGTTTGTGTGTGTTTGTGTGTAAAAAGGACATGAAGCCAGAAGCCCTCTAGTGATTCTCCTTGGTATAAGTGTGAGTGTGTGTGTGTGTGTGTGTGTAAAAAGGAAACAAAATCAGAAGCCCTCTAGTGATTCTGCAAGGGTGTGTTTGTAAAAAGACATGAATTCAAGGGCTACAGTTATTCTGTAAGGGTGTGTATGTGTGAGTGTGTAAAATGGACATGAAGTCAGAAGCCCTCTTGTGATTCTTCAAAAGTGTGTGAGGGTGAGAATTTTTTAAAAGGACAAAATTCGGAAGTACACCAGAGGTTCTGCCAGCGTGTGTATGTGTATGTGTGCGTGTCTAAAAAGGACATGAAATCAGATGCCCTCCAGAGATTCTGCAAGGGTGCATGCATGTGTGTATGTGTCTGTGTGAGTGTGTAAAAAGGACAAGAATCAGAAGCCCTCCAGATGTTCTGCAAGTGTGTGTGGGTGTGTTCAAAAAGAACACGACATCAGAATCCCTCCAGAGATTCTGCAATGGTGTGTATGTATGTGTTTATGTAAAAACACCTTGAAATCAGAAGCCCTGTAAAGATTTGGCAAGGGTGTGAGTGTTTGTGTGTGTGTGTGTGTGTGTAAAAACGACATGAAATCAGAAGCCCTCCAGAGATTCGGCAAAGGTATGTGTGTGAGTGTGTGTGTGTGTGTGTGTGTGTGTAAGAATGAGAGGAAGTCAGAAGTCCTACAGACACTCTGCAAGCGTATGAGTGTGTGAGTGTGTAAGAATGACACGAACAAAAGCCCTTCAGAGGTTCTGCAATTGTGTGTGTGTGTGTGTGTAAAAAGGACAATAAATCAGAAGCCTTCTACAAATTCTACAACGGTGTGTATATGTGTTTGTGTGTAAAAAGGACACGAAGTCAGAAGCCCTCTAGTGATTCTTCAACAGTGTGTGAGGTTGGGACTTTTAAAATAGGACAATGGTCGGAAGTTCTCCAGGGTTCTGCCAGTGTGTGTGTGTGTGTGTGTGTGTGTGTGTGTGTGTATGTGTGTGTAATAAGGACACGACATCAGAATCCCTCCAGAGATTCTGCAATGGTGTGAATGTATGTGCATATGTAAAACGGACTTGAAATCAGAAGCCCTGTAGTGATTCAGCATGTGTGTGAGTGTGTGTGTGTGTGTTTGTGTGTGTAAAAAAGACATGAAGTCAAAAACCCACCATAGATTCGGCAAAGGTGTGGGTGTGAGTGTGTGTGCGTGTGCAAAAATGAGACGAAGTCAGAAGTCCTGCAGAGAATCTGCAAGGGTATGAGTGTGTCAGTTTGTAAATAGGTCACGACAGAAGCCCTCCAGAGGTTCTGCAAGTGTGTGTTTGTGTGAAAAGGACAGTAAGTCAGAAGCATTCTACAGATTCTGCAACTGTGTTTGTTTGTGTTTGTGTGTAAAAAGAATACGAAGCCAGAAGCACTCTAGTGATTCTACAAAGGTGTGTGTGTGTGTGTGTGTGTGTGTGTGTGTGTGTGATAAGGACAGTAAGTCAGAAGCCTTCTAAAAATTCTGCAACTGTGTTTGTGTGTAAAAAGGACTCGAAGCAAGAAGCCCTCTAGTGATTCTGCCTGGATATAAGTGTGTGTGTGTGTGTGTGTGTGTGTGTGTGTGTGTATGTGTATAAAGACACGAATTCAAGGGCTACAGAGATTCTGTAAGGGTGTGTATGTGTGAGTGTGTAAAAAGGACACGAAGTCAGAAGCCCCCCAGATGTTCTGCAAGCGTGTGTGTGTGCGTATGTGTAATAAGGACACGACATCAGAATCCCTCCAGAGATTCTGCAATGGTGTGAATGTCTGTGCATATGTAAAATGGACTTGAAATCAGAAGTCCTGTAAAGATTTGGCAAGGGTGTGAGGGAGTGTTTGTGTGTGTGTGAGTCTGTGTGTGTCTGTGTGTGTGTGTGTGTGTGTAAAAAGGACATGAAGTCAGAAACCCTCCAGAGATTCGGCAACGGTATGAGTGTTTGTGTGCGTGGGTAAAAATAAGAAGAATTCAGAAGTCCTGCAGAGAATCTGCAAGGTTATGAGTGTGTGAGTTTGTAAATCGGTCACGAACAGAAGCCCTCCAGAGGTTCTATAAGTGTGTGTTTTTGTGTGTGTGTGAAAAGTACAGTAAATAAGAAGCCTTCTAAAGATTCTGCAACTGTGTTTGTGTGTGTATGTGTAAAAAGGACATGAAGCCAGAAGCCATCTAGTGATTCTCCTTGGTATAAGTGTGAGTGTGTGTGTGTGCGTATAAAAAGGAAACAAAATCAGAAGCCCTCTAGTGATTCTGCAAGGGTGTGTGTGTGTGTAAAAAGACATGAATGCAAGGGCTACAGGTATTCTGTAAGGGTGTGTATGTGTGAGTGTCTAAAATGGACATGAAGTCAGAAGCCCTCTTGTGATTCTTCAAAAGTGTGTGAGGGTGAGAATTTTTTAAAAGGACAAAATTCGGAAGTACACCAGAGGTTCTGCCAGCGTGTGTATGTGTATGTGTGCGTGTCTAAAAAGGACATGAAATCAGATGCCCTCCAGAGATTCTGCAAGGGTGCATGCATGTGTGTATGTGTCTGTGTGAGTGTGTAAAAAGGACAAGAATCAGAAGCCCTCCAGATGTTCTGCAAGTGTGTGTGGGTGTGTTCAAAAAGAACACGACATCAGAATCCCTCCAGAGATTCTGCAATGGTGTGTATGTATGTGTTTATGTAAAAACACCTTGAAATCAGAAGCCCTGTAAAGATTTGGCAAGGGTGTGAGTGTTTGTGTGTGTGTGTGTGTGTGTAAAAACGACATGAAATCAGAAGCCCTCCAGAGATTCGGCAAAGGTATGTGTGTGAGTGTGTGTGTGTGTGTGTGTAAGAATGAGAGGAAGTCAGAAGTCCTACAGACACTCTGCAAGCGTATGAGTGTGTGAGTGTGTAAGAATGACACGAACAAAAGCCCTTCAGAGGTTCTGCAATTGTGTGTGTGTGTGTGTGTAAAAAGGACAATATCAGAAGCCTTCTACAAATTCTACAACGGTGTGTATATGTGTTTGTGTGTAAAAAGGACACGAAGTCAGAAGCCCTCTAGTGATTCTTCAACAGTGTGTGAGGTTGGGACTTTTAAAATAGGACAATGGTCGGATGTTCTCCAGGGTTCTGCCAGTGTGTGTGTGTGTGTGTGTGTGTGTGTTTGTGTGTGTGTGTATGTGTGTGTAATAAGGACACGACATCAGAATCCCTCCAGAGATTCTGCAATGGTGTGAATGTATGTGCATATGTAAAACGGACTTGTAATCAGAAGCCCTGTAGTGATTCAGCATGTGTGTGAGTGTGTGTGTGTGTGTTTGTGTGTGTAAAAAAGACATGAAGTAAAAAACCCACCATAGATTCGGCAAAGGTGTGGGTGTGAGTGTGTGTGCGTGTGCAAAAATGAGACGAAGTCAGAAGTCCTGCAGAGAATCTGCAAGGGTATGAGTGTGTCAGTTTGTAAATAGGTCACGACAGAAGCCCTCCAGAGGTTCTGCAAGTGTGTGTTTGTGTGAAAAGGACAGTAAGTCAGAAGCATTCTACAGATTCTGCAACTGTGTTTGTTTGTGTTTGTGTGTAAAAAGAATACGAAGCCAGAAGCACTCTAGTGATTCTACAAAGGTGTGTGTGTGTGTGTGTGTGTGTGTGTGTGATAAGGACAGTAAGTCAGAAGCCTTCTAAAAATTCTGCAACTGTGTTTGTGTGTAAAAAGGACTCGAAGCAAGAAGCCCTCTAGTGATTCTGCCTGGATATAAGTGTGTGTGTGTGTGTGTGTGTGTGTATGTGTATAAAGACACGAATTCAAGGGCTACAGAGATTCTGTAAGGGTGTGTATGTGTGAGTGTGTAAAAAGGACACGAAGTCAGAAGCCCCCCAGATGTTCTGCAAGCGTGTGTGTGTGCGTATGTGTAATAAGGACACGACATCAGAATCCCTCCAGAGATTCTGCAATGGTGTGAATGTCTGTGCATATGTAAAATGGACTTGAAATCAGAAGTCCTGTAAAGATTTGGCAAGGGTGTGAGGGAGTGTTTGTGTGTGTGTGAGTCTGTGTGTGTCTGTGTGTGTGTGTGTGTGTGTAAAAAGGACATGAAGTCAGAAACCCTCCAGAGATTCGGCAACGGTATGAGTGTTTGTGTGCGTGGGTAAAAATAAGAAGAATTCAGAAGTCCTGCAGAGAATCTGCAAGGTTATGAGTGTGTGAGTTTGTAAATCGGTCACGAACAGAAGCCCTCCAGAGGTTCTATAAGTGTGTGTTTTTGTGTGTGTGTGAAAAGTACAGTAAATAAGAAGCCTTCTAAAGATTCTGCAACTGTGTTTGTGTGTGTATGTGTAAAAAGGACATGAAGCCAGAAGCCATCTAGTGATTCTCCTTGGTATAAGTGTGAGTGTGTGTGTGTGCGTATAAAAAGGAAACAAAATCAGAAGCCCTCTAGTGATTCTGCAAGGGTGTGTGTGTGTGTAAAAAGACATGAATGCAAGGGCTACAGGTATTCTGTAAGGGTGTGTATGTGTGAGTGTCTAAAATGGACATGAAGTCAGAAGCCCTCTTGTGATTCTTCAAAAGTGTGTGAGGGTGAGAATTTTTTAAAAGGACAAAATTCGGAAGTACACCAGAGGTTCTGCCAGCGTGTGTATGTGTATGTGTGCGTGTCTAAAAAGGACATGAAATCAGATGCCCTCCAGAGATTCTGCAAGGGTGCATGCATGTGTGTATGTGTCTGTGTGAGTGTGTAAAAAGGACAAGAATCAGAAGCCCTCCAGATGTTCTGCAAGTGTGTGTGGGTGTGTTCAAAAAGAACACGACATCAGAATCCCTCCAGAGATTCTGCAATGGTGTGTATGTATGTGTTTATGTAAAAACACCTTGAAATCAGAAGCCCTGTAAAGATTTGGCAAGGGTGTGAGTGTTTGTGTGTGTGTGTGTGTGTGTAAAAACGACATGAAATCAGAAGCCCTCCAGAGATTCGGCAAAGGTATGTGTGTGAGTGTGTGTGTGTGTGTGTGTAAGAATGAGAGGAAGTCAGAAGTCCTACAGACACTCTGCAAGCGTATGAGTGTGTGAGTGTGTAAGAATGACACGAACAAAAGCCCTTCAGAGGTTCTGCAATTGTGTGTGTGTGTGTGTGTAAAAAGGACAATATCAGAAGCCTTCTACAAATTCTACAACGGTGTGTATATGTGTTTGTGTGTAAAAAGGACACGAAGTCAGAAGCCCTCTAGTGATTCTTCAACAGTGTGTGAGGTTGGGACTTTTAAAATAGGACAATGGTCGGATGTTCTCCAGGGTTCTGCCAGTGTGTGTGTGTGTGTGTGTGTGTGTTTGTGTGTGTGTGTATGTGTGTGTAATAAGGACACGACATCAGAATCCCTCCAGAGATTCTGCAATGGTGTGAATGTATGTGCATATGTAAAACGGACTTGTAATCAGAAGCCCTGTAGTGATTCAGCATGTGTGTGAGTGTGTGTGTGTGTGTTTGTGTGTGTAAAAAAGACATGAAGTCAAAAACCCACCATAGATTCGGCAAAGGTGTGGGTGTGAGTGTGTGTGCGTGTGCAAAAATGAGACGAAGTCAGAAGTCCTGCAGAGAATCTGCAAGGGTATGAGTGTGTCAGTTTGTAAATAGGTCACGACAGAAGCCCTCCAGAGGTTCTGCAAGTGTGTGTTTTTGTGAAAAGGACAGTAAGTCAGAAGCATTCTACAGATTCTGCAACTGTGTTTGTTTGTGTTTGTGTGTAAAAAGAATACGAAGCCAGAAGCACTCTAGTGATTCTACAAGGGTGTGTGTGTGTGTGTGTGTGTGTGATAAGGACAGTAAGTCAGAAGCCTTCTAAAAATTCTGCAACTGTGTTTGTGTGTAAAAAGGACTCGAAGCAAGAAGCCCTCTAGTGATTCTGCCTGGATATAAGTGTGTGTGTGTGTGTGTGTGTGTGTATGTGTATAAAGACACGAATTCAAGGGCTACAGAGATTCTGTAAGGGTGTGTATGTGTGAGTGTGTAAAAAGGACACGAAGTCAGAAGCCCCCCAGATGTTCTGCAAGCGTGTGTGTGTGCGTATGTGTAATAAGGACACGACATCAGAATCCCTCCAGAGATTCTGCAATGGTGTGAATGTCTGTGCATATGTAAAATGGACTTGAAATCAGAAGTCCTGTAAAGATTTGGCAAGGGTGTGAGGGAGTGTTTGTGTGTGTGTGAGTCTGTGTGTGTCTGTGTGTGTATGTGTGTGTGTGTGTAAAAAGGACATGAAGTCAGAAACCCTCCAGAGATTCGGCAACGGTATGAGTGTTTGTGTGCGTGGGTAAAAATAAGAAGAATTCAGAAGTCCTGCAGAGAATCTGCAAGGTTATGAGTGTGTGAGTTTGTAAATCGGTCACGAACAGAAGCCCTCCAGAGGTTCTATAAGTGTGTGTTTTTGTGTGTGTGTGAAAAGTACAGTAAATAAGAAGCCTTCTAAAGATTCTGCAACTGTGTTTGTGTGTGTATGTGTAAAAAGGACATGAAGCCAGAAGCCATCTAGTGATTCTCCTTGGTATAAGTGTGAGTGTGTGTGTGTGCGTGTAAAAAGGAAACAAAATCAGAAGCCCTCTAGTGATTCTGCAAGGGTGTGTGTGTGTGTAAAAAGACATGAATGCAAGGGCTACAGGTATTCTGTAAGGGTGTGTATGTGTGAGTGTGTAAAATGGACATGAAGTCAGAAGCCCTCTAGTGATTCTTCAAAAGTGTGTGAGGGTGAGAGTTTTTTAAAAGGACAAAGTTCGGAAGTACTCCAGAGGTTCTGCCAGTGTGTGTGTGTGTATGTGTGCGTGTCTAAAAAGGACATGAAATCAGATGCCCTCCAGAGATTCTGCAAAGGTGCATGCATGTGTGTATGTGTCTATGTGAGTGTGTAAAAAGGACAAGAAGTCAGAAGCACTCCAGATGTTCTGCAAGTGTGTGTGGATGTGTTTAAAAAGGACACGACATCAGAATCCCTCCAGAGATTCTGCAACGGTGTGTATGTATGTGTTTATGTAAAAAGACTTTGAAATCAGAAGCCCTGTAAAGATTTGTCAAGGGTGTGAGTGTGTGTGTGTGTGTGTGTGTGTAAAAAGGACATAAAGTCAGAAACCCTCCAGAGATTCGGCAAAGGTATGAGTGTGACTGTGTGTGTGTGTGTGTGCGTGTGTGTGTGTAAGAATGAGAGGAAGTCAGAAGTTCTACAGACAATCTGCAAGGGTTTGAGTGTCTGAGTGTGTAAGAAGGACACGAACAAAAGCCCTTGAGAGGTTCTGCAATTGTGTGTGTGTGTGTGTAAAAAGGACAGTAAATCAGAAGCCTTCTACAGATTCTGCAACGGTGTGTATACGTGTTTGTGTGTAAAAAGAACACGAAGTCAGAAGCCCTCTAGAGATTCTTCAAAAGTGTGTGAGGGTGAGAGTTATATAAAGGACAAAGGTCGGAAGTTGCCCAGAGGTTCTGCCAGAGTGTGAGTGTGTATGTGTGCGTGTCTAAAAAGGAAACGATATCAGAAGTCATCAAGAGATACTGCAAGTGTGTGTATGTTTGTATGTGTCTATGTGAGTGTGTAAAAAGGACAAGAAGTCAGAAACCCTCCAGATATTCTGCAAGCATGTGTGTGTGTGTGTGTGTGTGTGTGTGTGTGTGTGTAATAAGGACACGACATCAGAATCCCTCCAGAGATTCTGCAATGGTGTGAATGTATGTGTATATGTAAAACAGACTTGAAATCCGAAGCCCTGTAGAGATTCGGCAAGGGTGTGTGTGCGTCTCTGTGTGTGTGTGTGTGTGTGTGTGTGTAAAAATGAGACGAAGTCAGAAGTCCTGCAGAGAATCTGCAAGGGTATGAGTGTGTGAGTTTGTAAATAGGTCACGAACAGAAGCCCTCCAGAGGTTCTGCAAGTGTGTGTTTGTGTGTGTGTGTGTGAAAAGGACAGTAAGTCAGAAGCCTTCTAAAGATTCTGCAACTGTGTTTGTTTGTAAAAAGGACTCGAAGCCAGAAGCCCTCTAGTGATTCTGCCTGGATATAAGTGTGAGTGTGTGTGTGTGTATGTGTATAAAGACACGAATTCAAGGGCTACAGAGATTCTGTAAGGCTGTGTATGTGTGAGTGTGTAAAAAGGACACGAAGTCAGAAGCCCTCTAGAGATTCTACAAAAGTGTGTGATGGTGAGAGTTTTTATAAAGGACAAAGGTTAGAAAGTCTCCAGAGGTTCTGCCAGAGTGTGAGTGTGTATGTGTGTGTGTGTAAAAAGGACACGATATCAGAAGTCATGAAGAGATACTGCAGGGGTGTGTGTATGTTTGTATGTGTCTATGTGTGTGTGTGTAAATAGGACACGAAGTCAGAAGTCCCCCAGATGTTCTGCAAGCATGTGTGTGTGTGTGTGTGTGTGTGTGTGTATGTGTAATAAGGACACGACATCAGAATCCCTCCAGAGATTCTGCAATGGTGTGAATGTCTGTGCATATGTAAAACAGACTTGAAATCAGAAGTCCTGTAGAGATTCGGCAAGGGTGTGAGGGAGTGTTTGTGTGTGTGTGTGTGGTCTGTGTGTGTGTGTGTGTAAAAAGGACATGAAGTCAGAAACCCTCCAGAGATTCGGCAACGTTATGAGTGTTTGTGTGCGTGGGTAAAAATAAGAAGAATTCAGAAGTCCTGCAGAGAATCTGCAAGGGTATGAGTGTGTGAGTTTGTAAATAAGACATGAACAGAAGCCCTCCAGAGGTTCTGCAAGTGTGTGTTTGTGTGTCTGTGCAAAGGACAGTAAGTCAGAAGCATTCTAAAGATTCTGCAACTGTGTTTGTGTGTGTTTGTGTGTAAAAAGGACACGAAGCCAGAAGCCCTCTAGTGATTCTCCTTGGTATAAGTGTGAGTGTGTGTGTGTGTGTGTGTGTAAAAAGGAAACAAAATCAGAAGCCCTCTAGTGATTCTGCAATGGTGTGTGTGTGTGTGTGTGTAAAAAGACATGAATTCAAGGACTACAGGTATTCTGTAAGGGTGTGTATGTGTGAGTGTGTAAAATGGACATGAAGTCAGAAGCCCTCTAGTGATTCTTCAAAAGTGTGTGAGGGTGAGAGTTTTTTAAAAGGACAAAGTTCAGAAGTACTCCAGAGGTTCTGCCACTGTGTGTGTGTGTATGTCTGCATTTCTAAAAAGGACATGAAATCAGATGCCCTCCTGAGATTCTGCAAGGGTGCATGCATGTGTGTATGTTTCTGTGCGAGTGTGTAAAAAGGACAAGAAGTCAGAAGCACTCCAGATGTTCTGCAAGTGTGTGTGTGGGTGTGTTTAAAAAGGACACGACATCAGAATCCTTCCAGAGATTCTGCAATGGTGTGTATGTATGTGTTTATGTAAAAAAACCTTGAAATCAGAAGCCCTGTAAAGATTTGGCAAGGGTGTGAGTGTGTGTGTGTGTGTGTGTGTGTGTGTGTGTAAAAAGGACACGGAGTCAGAAGCCCTCTAGTGATCCTTCAACAGTGTGTGAGGGTGAGAGTTTTAAAATAGGACAATGGTCGGAAGTTCTCCAGTGGTTCTGCCAGGGTGTGTGTGTGTGTGTGTGTGTGTATGAGTGTGTAATAAGGACACGACAACAGAATCCCTCCAGAGATTCTGCAATAGTGTGAATATATGTGTTTATGTAAAACGACTTGAAATCAGAAGCCCTATAGAGATTCGGCAAGGGTATGAGTGTGTGTGCGTGTGTGTGCGCGTGTGTGTGTGTGTGTGTGTGAAAAGGACATGAAGTCAGAAAACCTCCAGAGATTCGACAACGGTATGAGTGTGAGTGTGTGTGTGTGTGTGTGTGTAAAAATGAGATGAAGTCAGAAGTCTTGCAGAGAATCTGCAAGTGTATGAGTGTGGGACTTTGTAAATAGGACACGAACAGAAGCCCTCCAGAGGTTCTGCAATGTGTGTTTTTGTGTGTGTGTCAAAAGGACATTAAGTCAGAAGCCTTCTAAAGATTCTCCAACTGTGTTTGTGTCTGTTTGTGTGTAAAAAGAACACGAAGCCAGAAGCCTCTAGTGATTCTGCCTGGGGATAAGTGTGAGTGTGTGTGTGTGTGTGTAAAAAGGAACCAAAATCAGAAGCCCTCCAGTGATTCTGCAAGGGTGTGTGTGTGTGTAAAAAGACACGCATTTAAATGCTACAGAGATTCTGTAAGGGTGTGTATGTGTGAGTGTGTAAAAAGGACACGAAGTCAGAAGCCCTCTAGAGATTCTTCAAAGGTGTGAGGGTGAGAGTTTTTATAAAGGACAAAGGTCAGAAGTACTCCAGAGGTTCTGCCAGAGTGTGTGTGTGTGTGTATGTGTGCATGTCTAAAAAGTACATGAAATCAGATGCCCTCCAGAGATTCTGCAAGGGTGCATGCATGTGTGTATGTGTCTGTATGAGTGTGTAAAAAGGACAAGAAGTCAGAAGACCTCCAGATGTTCTGCAAGTGTGTGTGGGTGTGTTTAATAAGGACACGACATCAGAATCCCTCCAGAGATTCTGCAATGGTGTGTATGTATGTGTATATGTAAAAATACCTTGAAATCAGAAGCCCTGTAAAGATTCGACAAAGGTGGGAGTGTGTGTGTGTGTGTGTGTCTGTGTTTAAAAAGTACATGAAGTCAGAAGCCCTCCAGAGTTTCGGCAAAGGTATGAGTGTGTGTGTGTGTGTGTGTGTGTGTGTGTAAAGATGAGACGAAGTCAGAAATCCTACAGAGAATCTGCAAGGGTATGAGTGTGTGAGTGTGTAAGAAGGACACGAAGAAAAACCCTACAGAGGTTCTGCAAGGGTGTGTGTGTGTCTGTGTGTGTGTGTGTATGTGTGTGTTTGTAAAAAGGACAGTAAAACAGAAGCCTTCTACAGATTCTGCAAAGGTGTGTATATGTGTTTGGGTGTAAAAAGGACACGGAGTCAGAAGCCCTCTAGTGATTTTTCAAAGTGTGTGAGGGTGAGAGTTTTAAAAAAGGACAATGGTCGGAAGTTCTCCAGAGGTTCTGCCAGGGTGTGTGTGTGTGTGTGTGTGTGTGTGTGTGTGTGTAATAAGGACACGACATCAGAATCCCTCCAGAGATTCTGCAATGGTGTGAATGTATGTGTATATGTAAAACGGACTTGAAATCAGAAGCCCTGTAGAGATTCGGCAAGTGTGTGAGTGTGTGCGTAAAAAGGACATGAAGTCAGAAACCCTCCAGAGATTCGGCAACGGTATGAGTGTGAGTGTGTGTGTGCGTGTGTAAAAAGGAGACGAAATCAGAAGTCCTGCAGAGAATCTGCAAGTGTACTAGTGTGTGAGTTTGTAAATAGGACACGAACAGAAGCCCTCCAGAGGTTCTGCAAGTGTGTGTTTGTGTGCGTGTGAAAAGGACAGTAAGTCAGAAGCCTTCTAAAGATTCTGCAACTGTGTTTGTGTGTAAAAAGGACACGAAGCCAGAAGCCCTCTAGTCATTCTGCTTAGGTATAAGTGTGAGTGTGTGTGTGTGTGTGTGTAAAAAGGAAACAAAATCAGAAGCCCTCTAGTGATTCTGCAAGGGTGTGTGTGTGTGTCTGTGTGTTTTTGCGAGCAAAAAGACACGATGTAAAGCGCCCAGAGAATCTGTAATGGAGTGTGTGTGTGAGTGTGTAAAAAGGACACGAAGTCAGAAGCCCTCTAGAGATTCTTCAATAGTGTGTGAGGCTGAGACTTTTTAAAAAGAACAAAGATTTGAAGTTCTCCAGAGGTTATGCCAGGGTGTGTGTGTGTATGTGTGAAAAGGACAGTAAGTCAGAAGCCTTCCAAAGATTCTGCAACTGTGTTTGTTTGTTTCTGTTTGTAAAAAGGGCACGAAGTCAGAAGCCCTCTAGTGATTCTGCCTTGGTATACGTGTGAGTGTGTGTGTGTGTGTGTATAAAGGAAACAAAATCCGAAGCCCTCTTGTGATTTTGCAAGGGTGTGTGTGTGTGTATGTGTAAAAAGACACGAATTCAAGGGCTACAGAGATTCTGTAAGGGTGTGTATGTGTGAGTGTGTAAAAAGGACAGGAAGTCAGAAGCCCTCTAGAGATTCTACAAAAGTGTGTGAGGGTGAGAGTTTTTATAAAGGACAAAGGTCGGAAAGTCTCCAGAGGTTCTGCCAGAGTGTGAGTGTGTATGCGTGTGTGTGTGTGTGTGTGTGTAAAAAGGACATGAAGTCAGAAAACCTCCAGATTGGTCAACGGTATGAGTGTGAGTGTGTGTGTGTGTGCGTGTGTAAAAATGAGACGAATCAGAAGTCCTGCAGATAATCTGCAAGGGTATGAGTGTGTGAGTTTGTAAATAGGACACGAAGAGAAGCCTCCAGATTCTGCAAGTGTGTGTTTGTGTGTGTGTGAAAAGGACAGTAAGTCAGAAGCCTACTAAAGATTCTGCAACTGCGTTTATGTGGAAAAAGGACACGATGCCAGAAGCCCTCTAGTGATTCTACCTGGATATAAGTGTGAGCGTGTGTGTGTTTGTGTGTGTGTGTGTGTGTAAAAAGGAAACAAAATCAGAAGCCCTCTAGTGATTCTGCAAGGGTGTGTGTGTCTGTAAAAAGACACGAATTCAAGGGCTACAGAGATTCTGTAAGGGTGTGTATGTGTGAGTGTGTAAAAAGGACACGAAGTCAGAAGCCGTCTAGAGATTCTTCAAAATGTGTGAGGGTGAGAGTTTTTATAAAGGACAATGGTCAGAAGTTCTCCAGAGGTTATGCCAGGGTGTGTGTGTGTGTATGTGTGTGTGTGTGTCTAAAAAGGACACGATATCAGAAGTCATCAAGAGATACTGCAAATGTGTGTGTATGTTTGTAAGTGTCTATGTGAGTGTGTAAATAGGACACGAAGTCAGAAGCCCTCTAGTTGTTCTGCAAGCGTGTGTGTGTGTGTGTGTGTGTGTGTGTGTGTGTGTAATAAGGACACGCCATCAGAATCCCTCCAGAGATTCTGCAATGGTGTGAATGTATGTGTATATGTAAAACGGACTTGAATTCAGAAGCCCTGTAGAGATTCCGCAAGGTTGTGTGTGTGTGTGTGTGTAAAAAGGACATGAAATCAGAAACCCTCGAGAGCTTCGGCAACGGTATGAGTGTGAGTGTGTGTGTGCGTGTGTTAAAATGTGACGAAGTCAGAATTCCTGCAGAGAATCTGCAAGGTTATGAGTGTGTGAGTTTGTAAATAGGACATGAACAGAAGCCCTCCAGAGGTTCTGCAAGTGTGTGTTTGTATTTGTGTGAAAAGGACAGTAAGTCAGAAGCCTTCTAAAGATTCTGCAACTGTGTTTGTGTGTGTTAGTGTGTAAAAAGGACACGAAGCCAGAAGCCCTCTAGTGATTCTGCCTGGGTATAAGTGTGAGTGTGTTTGTGTGTGTGTGTAAAAAGGAAACAAAATCAGAAGCCCTCTAGTGATTCTGCAAGGTGTGTGTGTGTGTGTGTGCGTGTGTGTGTAAAAAGACATGAATTCAAGGGCTACAGAGATTCTGTAAGGGTGTGTATGTGTGAGTGTGTAAAAAGGACACGAAGTCAGAAGCCTTCTAGAGATTCTTCAAAGGTGTGAGGGTGAGAGTTTTTATAAAGGACACAGTTTTGAAGTTTTCCAGAGGTTATGCCAGGGTGTGTGTGTGTATGTGTGTTTGTCTCAAAAGGACACGAAATCAGAAGTCCTCCAGAGATTCTGCAAGGGTGAATGCATGTGTGTATGTGTCTGTGTGCGTGTGTAAAAAGGACACGAAGTCAGAAGCCCTCCAGATGTTCTGCAAGTGTGTGTGGGTGTGTTTAAAAAGGACACGACATCAGATTCCCTCCAGAGATTCTGCAATGGTGTGTATGTATGTGTATATGAAAAAAGACCTTGATATCAGGAGCCCTGTATAGATTCAGCAAGAGTGTGAGTGTGTGTGTGTGTGTGTGTGTAAAAAGGACATGAACTCAGAAACTCTCCAGAGATTCCGCAACGGTAAGAGTGTGAGTGTGTGTGAGTGTAAAAATGAGACGAAGTCAGAAGTCCTACAGAGAATCTGCAAGGGTATGAATGTGTGAGTTTGTAAATAGGACACGAACAGAAGCCCTCCAGAGGTTCTGCAAGTGTGTGTTTGTGTGAAAAGGACAGTAAGTCAGAAGCCTCCTAAAGATTCTGCAACTGTGTGTGTGTTAGTGTGTGAAAAGGACACGAAGCCAGAAGCCCTCTAGTGATTCTGCCTGGGTATAAGTGTGAGTGTGTGTGTGTGTGTGTGTAAAAAGGAAACAAAATCAGAAGCCCTCAGGTGATTCTGCAAGGGTGTGTGTGTGTGTGTGATAAAATGAGAAGATGTCAGAAGTCCTACAGAGAATCTGCAAGTATATGAGTGTGTAAGAAGGACACGAACAAAAGCCCTTCAGAGGTTCTGCAATTGTGTGTGTGTGTTTGTGTCTAAAAAGGACAGTAAATCAGAAGCCTTCTACAGATTCTGCAACGGTGTGTATATGTGTTTGTGTGTAAAAAGGACACGGAGTCAGAAGCCCTCCAGAGATTCTTCAATGGTGTGTATGTATGTGTTTATGTAAAAAGACCTTGAAATCAGAAGCCCTGTAAAGATTCGGCAAGGGTGTGTGTGTGTAAAAAGGACACGAATTCAGAAGCCCTCTAGAGATTCTTCAACAGTGTGTGAGGGTGAGACTTTTTAAAAAGAACAAAGATTTGAAGTTCTCCAGAGGTTATGCCAGGGTGTGTGTGTGTATGTGTGAAAAGGACAGTAAGTCAGAAGCCTTCCAAAGATTCTGCAACTGTGTTTGTTTGTGTTTGTGTGTAAAAAGGACACGAAGTCAGAAGCCCTCAGTGATTCTGCCTGGGTATAAGTGTGAGTGTGTGTGTGTGTATAAAGGAAACAAAATCCGAAGCCCTCTAGTGATTTTGCCAGGGTGTGTGTGTGTGTATGTGTAAAAAGACACGAATTCAAGGGCTACAGAGATTCTGTAAGGGTGTGTATGTGTGAGTGTGTAAAATGGACATGAAGTCAGAAGCCCTCTAGTGATTCTTCAAAAGTGTGTGAGGGTGAGAGTTTTTTAAAAGGACAAAGTTCGGAAGTACTCCAGAGGTTCTGCCAGAGTGTGTGTGTGTGTGTATGTGTGCGTGTCTGAAAAGGAAATGAAATCAGATGCCCTCCAGAGATTCTGCAAGGGTGCATGCATGTGTGTATGTGTCTGTGTGAGTGTTTAAAAAGGACAAGAAGTCAGAAGCACTCCAGATGTTCTGCAAGTGTGTGTGTGAGTGTGTTTAAAAAGGACACGACATCAGAATCCCTCCAGAGATTCTGCAATGGTGTGTATGTATGTGTATATATAAAAAGACCTTGAAACCAGAAGCTCTGTAAAGATTCGGCAAGGGTGTGAGTTTGTGTGTGTGTGTGTGTGTGTGTGTGTTTGTAAAAAGGACATGAGGTCAGAAACCCTCCAGAGATTCGGCAAATGTATGAGTGTGAGTGTATGTGTGTGTGTGTTAAAATGAGATGAAGTCAGAAGCCTACAGAGAATCTGCAAGGGTATGAGTGTGTGAGTGTGTAAGAAGGACACGAACAAAAGCCCTCCAGAGGTTCTGCAATTGTGTGTGTGTGTGTAAAAAGGACAGTAAATCAGAAGCATTCTACAGATTCTGCAACGGTGTATATATGTGTTTGTGTGTAAAAAGGACACGGAGTCCGAAGCCCTCTAGTGATTCTTCAACAGTGTGTGAGGGTGAGAGTTTTTAAAAAGGACAAAGGTCGGAAGTTCTCCAGAGTTTCTGCCAGTGCGTGTGTGTGTGTGTGTGTTTGTGTGTGTGTGTAATAAGGACCCGATATCAGAATATCTCCAGAGTTTCTGCAATGGTGTGAATGTATGTGTATATGTAAAACGGACTTGAAATCAGAAGCCCTGTAGAGATTCGGTAAGGGTGTGAGTGTGTGTGTGTGTGTGTGTGTGTGTGTATGTGTGTGTAATAAGGACATGAAGTCAGAAAATCTCCAGAGCTTCGGTAACCGTATGAGTGTGAGTGTGTGTGTGTGTGTGTGTGTGTGTGTGTGTAAAAAGGACATGAAGTCTGAAAACCTGCAGAGATTCGGCAACGGTATGAGTGTGAGTGTGTGTGTACGTGTGTAAAAATGAGGCGAAATCAGAAGTCCTGCAGAGAATCTGCAAGGGTATGAGTGTTACGAGTTTGTAAATAGGACAGGAACAGAAGCCCTCCAGAGGTTCTGCAAGTGTGTGTTTGTGTGTGTGTGAAAAGGACAGTAATTCAGAAGCCTTCTAAAGATTCTGCAACTGTGTTTGTTTGTGTTTGTGTGTAAAAAGGACACGAACTCAGAAACCCTCAAGTGATTCTGTCTGGGTATAAGTGTGAGTGTGTGTGTGTGAGTGTGTAAAAAGGAAACAAAATCAGAAGCCCTCTAGTGTTTCTGAAAGGGTGTGTGTGTGTGTGTGTGTAAAAAGACACGAATTCAAGGGCTACAGAGATTCTGTAACGGTGTGTGTGTGTGAGTGTCTAAAAAGGACACGAAGTCAGAAGCCCTCTAGAGATCCTTCAAAAGTGTGTGAGCGTGAGAGTTTTTATAAAGGACAAAGGTCGGAAGTTCTCCAGAGGTTATGCCAAGGTTTTTGCGTGTATGTGTGTGTGTCTAAAAAGGACACGAAATCAGAATCACTCCAGAGCTTCTGCAAGGTTGTGTGTGTGAAAAGGCCACCAAATCAGGAGTCTTCTAGAGATTATGCAATGGTGTGTATGTGTGTTTGTGTGTGTGTAAAAATTAGAATAAGTTAGGAGCCCTCCAGAAATACTGCAAATGTATGAGAGTAAGTGTGTGTGTATGTGTGTGTAAAAAGGCCATTAAATCAGAAGCCCTCCAGAGATTATGCAAGTGTGTGAATGTGTGTTTGTTTGTAAAATGGACGTGAGTTCAGAAGCCCTCCATAGAGTTTGCAATAGTGTGTGTATGTGAGTGTGTGTGTAAAAAGGACCCGAAATCAGAAGCCCTCTAGAGATTCTGCAAGGGTATGAGTGTGTGTGTGTGTAAAAATGAAACAAAATCAGAGGCCTCTAGTGTTTCTGCAAGGGTGTGTGTGTGTCTGTGTGTTTTGCGTGTAAAAAGACACGATGTAAAGCGACCAGAGATTCTGTAAGGGTGTGTGTGTGTGTGTGTGTGTGTGTGTGTGTGAGTGTGTGAAAATGACACGATGTCAGAAGCCCTCTAGAGATTCTTCAAAAGTGTGTTAGGGTGAGAGTGTTTAAAAAGGACAAATGTCGGAAGTTCTCCAAAGGTTCTGCCAGAGTGTGTGTGTGTATGTGTGCGTGTCTAAAAAGGACATGAAATCAGATGCCCTCCAGAGATTCTGCAAGGGTGCATGCATGTGTGTATGTGTCTGTGTGAGTGTGTAAAAAGGACAAGAAGTCAGAAGCACTCCAGATGTTCTGCAAGTGTGTGTGTGGGTGTGTTTAAAAAGGACACGACTTTATAATCCCTCCAGAGATTCTGCAATGGTGTGTATTTATGTGTATATGTAAAAGACCTTGAAATCAGAAGCCCTGTAAAGATTCGGCAAGGGTGTGAGTGTGTGTGTGTGTGTGTGTAATAAGGACATGAAGTCAGAAGCCCTCCAGAGATTCGGCAAAGGTATGAGTCTGTGTGTAAAAATGAGAAGAAGTCAGAAGTCCTACTGAGAATCTGCAAGGTTATGAGTGTTTGAGTGTGTGAGTGTGTAAGGACACGAACAAAAGGCCTCCAGAGGTTCTGCAAGTGTGTGTTAGAGTGTGTTTGCGTGTGTAAAAAGGAGAGTAAATCTGAAGCCTTCTACAGATTCCGCAACGGTGTGTATATGTGTTTGTGTGTAAAAAGGACACATAGTCAGAAGAGCTCTAGTGATTCTTCAACAGTGTGTGAGGGTGAGAGTTTTAAAAAAGGACAATGGTCGGAAGTTCTCCAGAGGTTCTGCCAGGGTGTGTGTGTGTGTGTGTGTGTGTGTGTGTGTGTGTGTGTGTGTGTAATAAGGACAAGACATCAGAATCTCTCCAGATATTCTGCAATGGTGTGAATGTATGTGTATATGTAAAACGGACTTGAAATCAGAAGCCCTGTATAGATTCAGCAAGAGTGTGAGTGTGTGTGTGAGTGTGTGTGTGTGTGTGTGTGTGTGTGTAAAAAGGACATGAACTCAGAAACTCTCCAGAGATTCCGCAACGGTAAGAGTGTGAGTGTGTGTGAGTGTAAAAATGAGACGAAGTCAGAAGTCCTGCAGAGAATCTGCAAGGGTATGAATGTGTGAGTTTGTAAATAGGACACGAACAGAAGCCCTCCAGAGGTTCTGCAAGTGTGTGTTTGTTTTTGTGTGAAAAGGACAGTAAGTCAGAAGCCTTCTAAAGATTCTGCAACTGTGTTTGTGTGTTTTAGTGTGTGAAAAGGACACGAAGCCAGAAGCCCTCTAGTGATTCTGTCTGGGTATAAGTGTGAGTGTGTGTGTGTGTGTGTGTGTGTAAAAAGGAAACAAAATCAGAAGCCCTCAGGTGATTCTGCAAGGGTGTGTGTGTGTGTGTGTTAAAATGAGAAGAAGTCAGAAGTCCTACAGAGAATCTGTAAGGGTATGAGTGTGTGAGTGTGTAAGAAGGACATGAACAAAAGCCCTTCAGAGGTTCTGCAATTGTGTGTGTGTGTGTGTCTAAAAAGGACAGTAAATCAGAAGCCTTCTACAGATTCTGCAACGGTGTGTATATGTGTTTGTGTGTAAAAAGGACACGGAGTCAGAAGAACTCCAGAGATTCTTCAATGGTGTGTATATATGTGTTTATGTAAAAAGACCTTGAAATCAGAAGCCCTGTAAAGATTCGGCAAAGGTGTGTGTGTGTAAAAAGGACACGAATTCAGAAGCCCTCTAGAGATTCTTCAACAGTGTGTGAGGGTGAGACTATTTAAAAAGAACAAAGATTTGAAGTTCTCCAGAGGTTATGCCAGGGTGTGTGTGTATGTGTGAAAAGGACAGTAAGTCAGAAGCATTCCAAAGATTCTGCAACTGTGTTTGTTTGTTTTTGTGTGTAAAAAGGACACGAAGTCAGAAGCCCTCTAGTGATTCTGCCTGGGTATAAGTGTGAGTGTGTGTGTGTGTGTGTATAAAGGAAACAAAATCCGAAGCCCTCTAGTGATTTTGCAAGGGTGTGTGTGTGTGTGTATGTGTAAAAAGACACGAATTCAAGGGCTACAGAGATTCTGTAAGGGTGTGTATGTGTGAGTGTGTAAAATGGACAGGAAGTCAGAAGCTCTCTAGAGATTCTACAAAAGTGTGTGAGGGTGAGAGTTTTTATAAAGGACAAAGGTCGGAAACTCTCCAGAGGTTCTGCCAGAGTGTGAGTGTGTATGTGTGTGTGTGTGTAAAAAGGACACAATACTAGAAGTCATCAAGAGATACTGCAAGGGTGTGTGTATGTTTGTATGTGTCTATGTGAGTGTGTAAAAAGGACACGAAATCAGAAGCCCTCCAGATGTTCTGCAAGCATGTGTGTGTGTGTGTGTGTATGTGTAATAAGGACACGACATCAGAATCCCTCCAGAGATTCTGAAATGGTGTGAATGTATGTGCATATGTAAAACGGACTTGAAATCAGAAGTCCTGTAGAGATTCGGCAAGGTTGTGAGGGAGTGTGTGTGTATATGTGTGTGTCTTTGTGTGTGTGCGTGTGTGTAAAAAGGACATGAAGTCAGAAACCCTCCTGAGATTCGGCAACGGTATGAGTGTTTGTGTGTGTGGGTAAAAATGAGAAGTCAGAAGTCCTGCAGAGAATCTGCAAGGGTATGAGTGTGTGAGTTTGTAAATAGGTCACGAACAGAAGCCCTCCAGAGGTTCTGCAAGTGTGTGTTTGTGTGTATGTGTGAAAATGACAGTAAGTCAGAAGCCTTCTAAAGATTCTGCAACTGTGTTTGTGTGTGTCTGTGTGTAAAAAGGACACGAAGCCAGAAGCCCTCTAGTGATTCTCCTTGTTATAAGTGTGAGTGTGTTTGTGTGTGTGTGTGTGTGTAAAAAGGAAACAAAATCAGAAGCCCTCTAGTGATTCTTCAAAAGTGTGTGAGGGTGAGAGTTTTTTAAAAGGACAAAGTTCGGAAGTACTCCAGAGGTTCTGCCAGAGTGTGTGTGTGTGTATGTGTGCGTGTCTGAAAAGGAAATGAAATCAGATGCCCTCCAGAGATTCTGCAAGGGTGCATGCATGTGTGTACGTGTCTGTGTGAGTGTGTAAAAAGGACAAGAAGTCAGAAGCACTCCAGATGTTCTGCAAGTGTGTGTGAGTGTGTTTAAAAAGGACACGACATCAGAATCCCTCCAGAGATTCTGCAATGGTGTGAATGTATGTGTTTATGTAAAAAGACCTTGAAATCAAAAGCCCTGTAAAGATTCGGCAAGGGTGTGAATGTGTGTGTGTGTGTGTGTGTGTGTGTGTGTAAAAAAGACATGAAATCAGAAGCCCTCCAGAGATTTGGCAAAGGTATGAGTGTGAGTGTGTGTGTGTGTTAAAATGAGAAGAAGTCAGAAGTCCTACAGAGAATCTGCAAGGGTATGAGTGTGTGAGTGTGTAAGAAGGACACGAACAAAAGCCCTCCAGAGGTTCTGCAAGTGTGTGTGTGTGTGTGTAAAAAGGACAGTAAATCAGAAGCCTTCTACAGATTCTGCAACGGTGTGTATATGTGTTTGTGTGTAAAACGTTCACGGAGTCAGAAGCCCTCTAGTGATTCTTAAACAGTGTGTGAGTGTGAGAGTTTTAAAAAAGGACAATGGTCGGAAGTTCTCCAGAGGTTCTGCCAGGGTGTGTGTGTGTGTGTGTGTGTGTGTAATTAGGACACGACATCAGAATCCCTCCAGAGATTCTGCAATGGTGTGAATGTATGTGTGTATATAAAGCGGACTTGAAATCAGAATCCCTGTAGAGATTCGGAAAGCGTGTGAGTGTGTGTGAAAAAAGGACATGAAGTCAGAAACCCTCCAGAGATTCGGCAACGGTTTGAGTGTGAGTGTGAGTGTGCGTGTGTAAAAATGAGACGAAATCAGAAGTCCTGCAGAGAATCTGCAAGTGTATTAGTGTGTGAGTTTGTAAATAGGACACGAACAGAAGCCCTCCAGAGGTCCTGCAAGTGTGTGTTTGTGTGTGTGTGTGAAAGGGACAGTAAGTCAGAAGCCTTCTAAAGATTCTGGAACTGTGTTTGTGTGTAAAAAGGACATAAAGCCAGAAGCCCTCTAGTCATTGTGCCTGGGTATAAGTGTGTGTGTGTGTGTGTGTGTGTGTGTGTGTGTGTGTATGTCTAAAAAGGAAACAAAATCAGAAGCCCTCAGGTGATTCTGCAAGGGTGTGTGTGTGTTTGTCTGTGTGTTTTTGCGTATAAAAAGACACGATGTAAAGCGCCCAGAGATTCTGTAAGGGTGTGTGTGTGTGAGTGTGTAAAAAGGACACGAGGTCAGAAGCCGTCTAGAGATTCTTCAACAGTGTGTGAGGGTGAGACTTTTTAAAAAGAACAAAGATTTTAAGTTCTCCAGAGGTTATGCCAGGGTGTGTGTGTGTATGTGTGAAAAGGACAGTAAGTCAGAAGCATTCCAAAGATTCTGCAACTGTGTTTGTTTGTGTTTGTGTGTAAAAAGGACACGAAGTCAGAAGCCCTCTAGTGATTCTGCCTGGGTATAAGTGTGAGTGTGTGTGTGTGTGTATAAAGGAAACAAAATCCGAAGCTCTCTAGTGATTTTGCAAGGGTGTGTGTGTGTGTATGTGTAAAAAGACACGAATTCAAGGGCTACAGAGATTCTGTAAGGGTGTGTATGTGTGAGTGTGTAAAATGGATATGAAGTCAGAAACCCTCTAGTGATTCTTCAAAAGTGTGTGAGGGTGAGAGTTTTTTAAAAGGATAAAGTTCGGAAGTACTCCAGAGGTTCTGCCAGAGTGTGTGTGTGTGTATGTGTGCGTGTCTAAAAAGGACATGAAATCAGATGCCCTCCAGAGATTCTGCAAGGGTGCATGCATGTGTGTATGTGTCTGTGTGAGTGTGTAAAAAGGACAAGAAGTCAGAAGCACTCCAGATGTTCTGCAAGTGTGTGTGTGGGTGTGTTTAAAAAGGACACGACTTTATAATCCCTCCAGAGATTCTGCAATGGTGTGTATTTATGTGTATATGTAAAAGACCTTGAAATCAGAAGCCCTGTAAAGATTCGGCAAGGGTGTGAGTGTGTGTGTGTGTGTGTGTAATAAGGACATGAAGTCAGAAGCCCTCCAGAGATTCGGCAAAGGTATGAGTCTGTGTGTAAAAATGAGACGAAGTCAGAATTCCTACAGAGAATCTGCAAGGGTATGAGTGTGTGAGTGTGTAAGAAGGACACGAACAAAAGGCCTCCAGAGGTTCTGCAAGTGTGTGTTAGAGTGTGTTTGCGTGTGTAAAAAGGACAGTAAATCAGAAGCCTTCTACAGATTCCGCAACGGTGTGTATATGTGTTTGTGTGTAAAAAGGACACATAGTCAGAAGAGCTCTAGTGATTCTTCAACAGTGTGTGAGGGTGAGAGTTTTAAAAAAGGACAATGGTCGGAAGTTCTCCAGAGGTTCTGCCAGGGTGTGTGTGTGTGTGTGTGTGTGTGTGTGTGTGTGTGTGTGTAATAAGGACAAGACATCAGAATCTCTCCAGATATTCTGCAATGGTGTGAATGTATGTGTATATGTAAAACGGACTTGAAATCAGAAGCCCTGTATAGATTCAGCAAGAGTGTGAGTGTGTGTGTGTGTGTGTGTGTGTGTGTGTGTGTAAAAAGGACATGAACTCAGAAACTCTCCAGAGATTCCGCAACGGTAAGAGTGTGAGTGTGTGTGAGTGTAAAAATGAGACGAAGTCAGAAGTCCTGCAGAAAATCTGCAAGGGTATGAATGTGTGAGTTTGTAAATAGGACACGAACAGAAGCCCTCCAGAGGTTCTGCAAGTGTGTGTTTGTTTTTGTGTGAAAAGGACAGTAAGTCAGAAGCCTTCTAAAGATTCTGCAACTGTGTTTGTGTGTTTTAGTGTGTGAAAAGGACACGAAGCCAGAAGCCCTCTAGTGATTCTGTCTGGGTATAAGTGTGAGTGTGTGTGTGTGTGTGTGTGTGTGTAAAAAGGAAACAAAATCAGAAGCCCTCAGGTGATTCTGCAAGGGTGTGTGTGTGTGTTAAAATGAGAAGAAGTCAGAAGTCCTACAGAGAATCTGTAAGGGTATGAGTGTGTGAGTGTGTAAGAAGGACATGAACAAAAGCCCTTCAGAGGTTCTGCAATTGTGTGTGTGTGTGTGTCTAAAAAGGACAGTAAATCAGAAGCCTTCTACAGATTCTGCAACGGTGTGTATATGTGTTTGTGTGTAAAAAGGACACGGAGTCAGAAGAACTCCAGAGATTCTTCAATGGTGTGTATATATGTGTTTATGTAAAAAGACCTTGAAATCAGAAGCCCTGTAAAGATTCGGCAAAGGTGTGTGTGTGTAAAAAGGACACGAATTCAGAAGCCCTCTAGAGATTCTTCAACAGTGTGTGAGGGTGAGACTTTTTAAAAAGAACAAAGATTTGAAGTTCTCCAGAGGTTATGCCAGGGTGTGTGTGTATGTGTGAAAAGGACAGTAAGTCAGAAGCATTCCAAAGATTCTGCAACTGTGTTTGTTTGTGTTTGTGTGTAAAAAGGACACGAAGTCAGAAGCCCTCTAGTGATTCTGCCTGGGTATAAGTGTGAGTGTGTGTGTGTGTGTATAAAGGAAACAAAATCCGAAGGACTCTAGTGATTTTGCAAGGGTGTGTGTGTGTGTGTATGTGTAAAAAGACACGAATTCAAGGGCTACAGAGATTCTGTAAGGGTGTGTATGTGTGAGTGTGTAAAATGGATATGAAGTCAGAAGCCCTCTAGTGATTCTTCAAAAGTGTGTGAGGGTGAGAGTTTTTTAAAAGGACAAAGTTCGGAAGTACTCCAGAGGTTCTGCCAGAGTGTGTGTGTGTGTATGTGTGCGTGTCTGAAAAGGAAATGAAATCAGATGCCCTCCAGAGATTCTGCAAGGGTGCATGCATGTGTGTATGTGTCTGTGTGAGTGTGTAAAAAGGACAAGAAGTCAGAAGCACTCCAGATGTTCTGCAAGTGTGTGTGTGAGTGTGTTTAAAAAGGACACGACATCAGAATCCCTCCAGAGATTCTGCAATGGTGTGAATGTATGTGTTTATGTAAAAAGACCTTGAAATCAAAAGCCCTGTAAAGATTCGGCAAGGGTGTGAATGTGTGTGTGTGTGTGTAAAAAAGACATGAAATCAGAAGCCCTCCAGAGATTTGGCAAAGGTATGAGTGTGAGTGTGTGTGTGTGTTAAAATGAGAAGAAGCCAGAAGTCCTACAGAGAATCTGCAAGGGTATGAGTGTGTGAGTGTGTAAGAAGGACACGAACAAAAGCCCTCCAGAGGTTCTGCAAGTGTGTGTGTCAGTGTAAAAAGGACAGTAAATCAGAAGCCTTCTACAGATTCTGCAACGGTGTGTATATGTGTTTGTGTGTAAAACGTTCACGGAGTCAGAAGCCCTCTAGTGATTCTTAAACAGTGTGTGAGTGTGAGAGTTTTAAAAAAGGACAATGGTCGGAAGTTCTCCAGAGGTTCTGCCAGGGTGTGTGTGTGTGTGTGTGTGTGTGTGTGTGTGTGTGTAATCAGGACACGACATCAGAATCCCTCCAGAGATTCTGCAATGGTGTGAATGTATGTGTATATATAAAGCGGACTTGAAATCAGAATCCCTGTAGAGATTCGGAAAGCGTGTGAGTGTGTGTGAAAAAAGACATGAAGTCAGAAACCCTCCAGAGATTCGGCAACGGTTTGAGTGTGAGCGTGTGTGTGCGTGTGTAAAAATGAGACGAAATCAGAAGTCCTGCAGAGAATCTGCAAGTGTATTAGTGTGTGAGTTTGTAAATAGGACACGAACAGAAGCCCTCCAGAGGTCCTGCAAGTGTGTGTTTGTGTGTGTGTGTGAAAGGGACAGTAAGTCAGAAGCCTTCTAAAGATTCTGGAACTGTGTTTGTGTATAAAAAGGACATGAAGCCAGAAGCCCTCTAGTCTATGTGCCTGGGTATAAGTGTGTGTGTGTGTGTGTGTGTGTGTGTGTGTGTATGTGTAAAAAGGACAGTAAGTCAGAAGCATTCCAAAGATTCTGCAACTGTGTTTGTTTGTGTTTGTGTGTAAAAAGGACACGAAGTCAGAAGCCCTCTAGTGATTCTGCCTGGGTATAAGTGTGAGTGTGTGTGTGTGTGTATAAAGGAAACAAAATCCGAAGCTCTCTAGTGATTTTGCAAGGGTGTGTGTGTGTGTATGTGTAAAAAGACACGAATTCAAGGGCTACAGAGATTCTGTAAGGGTGTGTATGTGTGAGTGTGTAAAATGGATATGAAGTCAGAAACCCTCTAGTGATTCTTCAAAAGTGTGTGAGGGTGAGAGTTTTTTAAAAGGACAAAGTTCGGAAGTACTCCAGAGGTTCTGCCAGTGTGTGTGTGTGTGTGTGTGTATGTGTGCGTGTCTAAAAAGGACATGAAACCAGATGCCCTCCAGAGATTCTGCAAGGGTGCATGCATGTGTGTATGTGTCTGTGTGAGTGTGTAAAAAGGACAAGAAGTCAGAAGCACTCCAGATGTTCTGCAAGTGTGTGTTTGGGTGTGTTTAAAAAGGACACGACTTTATAATCCCTCCAGAGATTCTGCAATGGTGTGTATTTATGTGTATATGTAAAAGACCTTGAAATCAGAAGCCCTGTAAAGATTCGGCAAGGGTGTGAGTGTGTGTGTGTGTGTGTGTAATAAGGACATGAAGTCAGAAGCCCTCCAGAGATTCGGCAAAGGTATGAGTCTGTGTGTAAAAATGAGAAGAAGTCAGAAGTCCTACTGAGAATCTGCAAGGTTATGAGTGTTTGAGTGTGTGAGTGTGTAAGGACACGAACAAAAGGCCTCCAGAGGTTCTGCAAGTGTGTGTTAGAGTGTGTTTGCGTGTGTAAAAAGGACAGTAAATCAGAAGCCTTCTACAGATTCCGCAACGGTGTGTATATGTGTTTGTGTGTAAAAAGGACACATAGTCAGAAGAGCTCTAGTGATTCTTCAACAGTGTGAGAGGGTGAGAGTTTTAAAAAAGGACAATGGTCGGAAGTTCTCCAGAGGTTCTGCCAGGGGGGGTGTGTGTGTGTGTGTGTGTGTGTGTGTGTGTGTGTAATAAGGACAAGACATCAGAATCTCTCCAGATATTCTGCAATGGTGTGAATGTATGTGTATATGTAAAACGGACTTGAAATCAGAAGCCCTGTATAGATTCAGCAAGAGTGTGAGTGTGTGTGTGTGTGTGTGTGTGTGTGTGTAAAAAGGACATGAACTCAGAAACTCTCCAGAGATTCCGCAACGGTAAGAGTGTGAGTGTGTGTGAGTGTAAAAATGAGACGAAGTCAGAAGTCCTGCAGAAAATCTGCAAGGGTATGAATGTGTGAGTTTGTAAATAGGACACGAACAGAAGCCCTCCAGAGGTTCTGCAAGTGTGTGTTTGTTTTTGTGTGAAAAGGACAGTAAGTCAGAAGCCTTCTAAAGATTCTGCAACTGTGTTTGTGTGTTTTAGTGTGTGAAAAGGACACGAAGCCAGAAGCCCTCTAGTGATTCTGTCTGGGTATAAGTGTGAGTGTGTGTGTGTGTGTGTAAAAAGGAAACAAAATCAGAAGCCCTCAGGTGATTCTGCAAGGGTGTGTGTGTGTTTGTCTGTGTGTTTTTGCGTATAAAAAGACACGATGTAAAGCGCCCAGAGATTCTGTAAGGGTGTGTGTGTGTGAGTGTGTAAAAAGGACACGAGGTCAGAAGCCGTCTAGAGATTCTTCAACAGTGTGTGAGGGTGAGACTTTTTAAAAAGAACAAAGATTTTAAGTTCTCCAGAGGTTATGCCAGGGTGTGTGTGTGTGTGTGTGAAAAGGACAGTAAGTCAGAAGCATTCCAAAGATTCTGCAACTGTGTTTGTTTGTGTTTGTGTGTAAAAAGGACACGAAGTCAGAAGCCCTCTAGTGATTCTGCCTGGGTATAAGTGTGAGTGTGTGTGTGTGTGTGTGTGTATAAAGGAAACAAAATCCGAAGCTCTCTAGTGATTTTGCAAGGGTGTGTGTGTGTGTATGTGTAAAAAGACACGAATTCAAGGGCTACAGAGATTCTGTAAGGGTGTGTATGTGTGAGTGTGTAAAATGGATATGAAGTCAGAAACCCTCTAGTGATTCTTCAAAAGTGTGTGAGGTGAGAGTTTTTTAAAAGGACAAAGTTCGGAAGTACTCCAGAGGTTCTGCCAGTGTGTGTGTATGTGTATGTGTGCGTGTCTAAAAAGGACATGAAACCAGATGCCCTCCAGAGATTCTGCAAGGGTGCATGCATGTGTGTATGTGTCTGTGTGAGTGTGTAAAAAGGACAAGAAGTCAGAAGCACTCCAGATGTTCTGCAAGTGTGTGTTTGGGTGTGTTTAAAAAGGACACGACTTTATAATCCCTCCAGAGATTCTGCAATGGTGTGTATTTATGTGTATATGTAAAAGACCTTGAAATCAGAAGCCCTGTAAAGATTCGGCAAGGGTGTGAGTGTGTGTGTGTGTGTGTGTAATAAGGACATGAAGTCAGAAGCCCTCCAGAGATTCGGCAAAGGTATGAGTCTGTGTGTAAAAATGAGAAGAAGTCAGAAGTCCTACTGAGAATCTGCAAGGTTATGAGTGTTTGAGTGTGTGAGTGTGTAAGGACACGAACAAAAGGCCTCCAGAGGTTCTGCAAGTGTGTGTTAGAGTGTGTTTGCGTGTGTAAAAAGGACAGTAAATCAGAAGCCTTCTACAGATTCCGCAACGGTGTGTATATGTGTTTGTGTGTAAAAAGGACACATAGTCAGAAGAGCTCTAGTGATTCTTCAACAGTGTGAGAGGGTGAGAGTTTTAAAAAAGGACAATGGTCGGAAGTTCTCCAGAGGTTCTGCCAGGGTGTGTGTGTGTGTGTGTGTGTGTGTGTGTGTGTGTGTAATAAGGACAAGACATCAGAATCTCTCCAGATATTCTGCAATGGTGTGAATGTATGTGTATATGTAAAACGGACTTGAAATCAGAAGCCCTGTATAGATTCAGAAAGAGTGTGAGTGTGTGTGTGTGTGTGTGTGTGTGTGTGTGTGTAAAAAGGACATGAACTCAGAAACTCTCCAGAGATTCCGCAACGGTAAGAGTGTGAGTGTGTGTGAGTGTAAAAATGAGACGAAGTCAGAAGTCCTGCAGAGAATCTGCAAGGGTATGAATGTGTGAGTTTGTAAATAGGACACGAACAGAAGCCCTCCAGAGGTTCTGCAAGTGTGTGTTTGTTTTTGTGTGAAAAGGACAGTAAGTCAGAAGCCTTCTAAAGATTCTGCAACTGTGTTTGTGTGTTTTAGTGTGTGAAAAGGACACGAAGCCAGAAGCCCTCTAGTGATTCTGTCTGGGTATAAGTGTGAGTGTGTGTGTGTGTGTGTGTGTAAAAAGGAAACAAAATCAGAAGCCCTCAGGTGATTCTGCAAGGGTGTGTGTGTGTGTGTGTTAAAATGAGAAGAAGTCAGAAGTCCTACAGAGATACTGTAAGGGTATGAGTGTGTGAGTGTGTAAGAAGGACATGATCAAAAGCCCTTCAGAGGTTCTGCAATTGTGTGTGTGTGTGTGTGTCTAAAAAGGACAGTAAATCAGAAGCCTTCTACAGATTCTGCAACGGTGTGTATATGTGTTTGTGTGTAAAAAGGACACGGAGTCAGAAGACCTCCAGAGATTCTTCAATGGTGTGTATATATGTGTTTATGTAAAATGACCTTGAAATCAGAAGCCCTGTAAAGATTCGGCAAAGGTGTGTGTGTGTAAAAAGGACACGAATTCAGAAGCCCTCTAGAGATTCTTCAACAGTGTGTTAGGGTGAGACTTTTTAAAAAGAACAAAGATTTGAAGTTCTCCAGAGGTTATGCCAGGGTGTGTGTGTATGTGTGAAAAGGACAGTAAGTCAGAAGCATTCCAAAGATTCTGCAACTGTGTTTGTTTGTGTTTGTGTGTAAAAAGGACACGAAGTCAGAAGCCCTCTAGTGATTCTGCCTGGGTATAAGTGTGAGTGTGTGTGTGTGTGTATAAAGGAAACAAAATCCGAAGCTCTCTAGTGATTTTGCAAGGGTGTGTGTGTGTGTATGTGTAAAAAGACACGAATTCAAGGGCTACAGAGATTCTGTAAGGGTGTGTATGTGTGAGTGTGTAAAATGGATATGAAGTCAGAAACCCTCTAGTGATTCTTCAAAAGTGTGTGAGGGTGAGAGTTTTTTAAAAGGACAAAGTTCGGAAGTACTCCAGAGGTTCTGCCAGTGTGTGTGTGTGTGTGTGTGTATGTGTGCGTGTCTAAAAAGGACATGAAACCAGATGCCCTCCAGAGATTCTGCAAGGGTGCATGCATGTGTGTATGTGTCTGTGTGAGTGTGTAAAAAGGACAAGAAGTCAGAAGCACTCCAGATGTTCTGCAAGTGTGTGTTTGGGTGTGTTTAAAAAGGACACGACTTTATAATCCCTCCAGAGATTCTGCAATGGTGTGTATTTATGTGTATATGTAAAAGACCTTGAAATCAGAAGCCCTGTAAAGATTCGGCAAGGGTGTGAGTGTGTGTGTGTGTGTGTGTAATAAGGACAT
The DNA here is from genome assembly GCF_050624435.1 of Tenrec ecaudatus. Classification (NCBI taxonomy): domain Eukaryota; kingdom Metazoa; phylum Chordata; class Mammalia; order Afrosoricida; family Tenrecidae; genus Tenrec; species Tenrec ecaudatus. Next base: position 73,206 of record NW_027457903.1, read on the forward strand.
GAAGTCAGAAGCCCTCCAGAGATTCGGCAAAGGTATGAGTCTGTGTGTAAAAATGAGAAGAAGTCAGAAGTCCTACTGAGAATCTGCAAGGTTATGAGTGTTTGAGTGTGTGAGTGTGTAAGGACACGAACAAAAGGCCTCCAGAGGTTCTGCAAGTGTGTGTTAGAGTGTGTTTGCGTGTGTAAAAAGGACAGTAAATCAGAAGCCTTCTACAGATTCCGCAACGGTGTGTATATGTGTTTGTGTGTAAAAAGGACACATAGTCAGAAGAGCTCTAGTGATTCTTCAACAGTGTGAGAGGGTGAGAGTTTTAAAAAAGGACAATGGTCGGAAGTTCTCCAGAGGTTCTGCCAGGGTGTGTGTGTGTGTGTGTGTGTGTGTGTGTGTGTGTAATAAGGACAAGACATCAGAATCTCTCCAGATATTCTGCAATGGTGTGAATGTATGTGTATATGTAAAACGGACTTGAAATCAGAAGCCCTGTATAGATTCAGCAAGAGTGTGAGTGTGTGTGTGTGTGTGTGTGTGTGTGTAAAAAGGACATGAACTCAGAAACTCTCCAGAGATTCCGCAACGGTAAGAGTGTGAGTGTGTGTGAGTGTAAAAATGAGACGAAGTCAGAAGTCCTGCAGAAAATCTGCAAGGGTATGAATGTGTGAGTTTGTAAATAGGACACGAACAGAAGCCCTCCAGAGGTTCTGCAAGTGTGTGTTTGTTTTTGTGTGAAAAGGACAGTAAGTCAGAAGCCTTCTAAAGATTCTGCAACTGTGTTTGTGTGTTTTAGTGTGTGAAAAGGACACGAAGCCAGAAGCCCTCTAGTGATTCTGTCTGGGTATAAGTGTGAGTGTGTGTGTGTGTGTGTGTGTGTGTAAAAAGGAAACAAAATCAGAAGCCCTCAGGTGATTCTGCAAGGGTGTGTGTGTGTTTGTCTGTGTGTTTTTGCGTATAAAAAGACACGATGTAAAGCGCCCAGAGATTCTGTAAGGGTGTGTGTGTGTGAGTGTGTAAAAAGGACACGAGGTCAGAAGCCGTCTAGAGATTCTTCAACAGTGTGTGAGGGTGAGATTTTTAAAAAGAACAAAGATTTTAAGTTCTCCAGAGGTTATGCCAGGGTGTGTGTGTGTATGTGTGAAAAGGACAGTAAGTCAGAAGCATTCCAAAGATTCTGCAACTGTGTTTGTTTGTGTTTGTGTGTAAAAAGGACACGAAGTCAGAAGCCCTCTAGTGATTCTGCCTGGGTATAAGTGTGAGTGTGTGTGTGTGTGTGTGTGTATAAAGGAAACAAAATCCGAAGCTCTCTAGTGATTTTGCAAGGGTGTGTGTGTGTGTATGTGTAAAAAGACACGAATTCAAGGGCTACAGAGATTCTGTAAGGGTGTGTATGTGTGAGTGTGTAAAATGGATATGAAGTCAGAAACCCTCTAGTGATTCTTCAAAAGTGTGTGAGGTGAGAGTTTTTTAAAAGGACAAAGTTCGGAAGTACTCCAGAGGTTCTGCCAGTGTGTGTGTGTGTGTATGTGTGCGTGTCTAAAAAGGACATGAAACCAGATGCCCTCCAGAGATTCTGCAAGGGTGCATGCATGTGTGTATGTGTCTGTGTGAGTGTGTAAAAAGGACAAGAAGTCAGAAGCACTCCAGATGTTCTGCAAGTGTGTGTTTGGGTGTGTTTAAAAAGGACACGACTTTATAATCCCTCCAGAGATTCTGCAATGGTGTGTATTTATGTGTATATGTAAAAGACCTTGAAATCAGAAGCCCTGTAAAGATTCGACAAGGGTGTGAGTGTGTGTGTGTGTGTGTGTGTGTAATAAGGACATGAAGTCAGAAGCCCTCCAGAGATTCGGCAAAGGTATGAGTCTGTGTGTAAAAATGAGAAGAAGTCAGAAGTCCTACTGAGAATCTGCAAGGTTATGAGTGTTTGAGTGTGTGAGTGTGTAAGGACACGAACAAAAGGCCTCCAGAGGTTCTGCAAGTGTGTGTTAGAGTGTGTTTGCGTGTGTAAAAAGGACAGTAAATCAGAAGCCTTCTACAGATTCCGCAACGGTGTGTATATGTGTTTGTGTGTAAAAAGGACACATAGTCAGAAGAGCTCTAGTGATTCTTCAACAGTGTGAGAGGGTGAGAGTTTTAAAAAAGGACAATGGTCGGAAGTTCTCCAGAGGTTCTGCCAGGGTGTGTGTGTGTGTGTGTGTGTGTGTGTGTGTAATAAGGACAAGACATCAGAATCTCTCCAGATATTCTGCAATGGTGTGAATGTATGTGTATATGTAAAACGGACTTGAAATCAGAAGCCCTGTATAGATTCAGAAAGAGTGTGAGTGTGTGTGTGTGTGTGTGTGTGTGTGTGTAAAAAGGACATGAACTCAGAAACTCTCCAGAGATTCCGCAACGGTAAGAGTGTGAGTGTGTGTGAGTGTAAAAATGAGACGAAGTCAGAAGTCCTGCAGAGAATCTGCAAGGGTATGAATGTGTGAGTTTGTAAATAGGACACGAACAGAAGCCCTCCAGAGGTTCTGCAAGTGTGTGTTTGTTTTTGTGTGAAAAGGACAGTAAGTCAGAAGCCTTCTAAAGATTCTGCAACTGTGTTTGTGTGTTTTAGTGTGTGAAAAGGACACGAAGCCAGAAGCCCTCTAGTGATTCTGTCTGGGTATAAGTGTGAGTGTGTGTGTGTGTGTGTGTGTGTGTGTAAAAAGGAAACAAAATCAGAAGCCCTCAGGTGATTCTGCAAGGGTGTGTGTGTGTGTGTGTTAAAATGAGAAGAAGTCAGAAGTCCTACAGAGATACTGTAAGGGTATGAGTGTGTGAGTGTGTAAGAAGGACATGATCAAAAGCCCTTCAGAGGTTCTGCAATTGTGTGTGTGTGTGTGTGTCTAAAAAGGACAGTAAATCAGAAGCCTTCTACAGATTCTGCAACGGTGTGTATATGTGTTTGTGTGTAAAAAGGACACGGAGTCAGAAGACCTCCAGAGATTCTTCAATGGTGTGTATATATGTGTTTATGTAAAATGACCTTGAAATCAGAAGCCCTGTAAAGATTCGGCAAAGGTGTGTGTGTGTAAAAAGGACACGAATTCAGAAGCCCTCTAGAGATTCTTCAACAGTGTGTTAGGGTGAGACTTTTTAAAAAGAACAAAAATTTGAAGTTCTCCAGAGGTTATGCCAGGGTGTGTGTGTATGTGTGAAAAGGACAGTAAGTCAGAAGCATTCCAAAGATTCTGCAACTGTGTTTGTTTGTGTTTGTGTGTAAAAAGGACACGAAGTCAGAAGCCCTCTAGTGATTCTGCCTGGGTATAAGTGTGAGTGTGTGTGTGTGTGTATAAAGGAAACAAAATCCGAAGCCCTCTAGAGATTTTGCAAGGGTGTGTGTGTGTGTGTATGTGTAAAAAGACACGAATTCAAGGGCTACAGAGATTCTGTAAGGGTGTGTATGTGTGAGTGTGTAAAATGGATATGAAGTCAGAAGCCCTCTAGTGATTCTTCAAATGTGTGTGAGGGTGAGAGTTTTTTAAAAGGACAAAGTTCGGAAGTACTCCAGAGGTTCTGCCAGAGTGTGTGTGTGTGTATGTGTGCGTGTCTGAAAAGGAAATGAAATCAGATGCCCTCCAGAGATTCTGCAAGGGATCATGCATGTGTGTATGTGTCTGTGTGAGTGTGTAAAAAGGACAAGAAGTCAGAAGCACTCCAGATGTTCTGCAAGTGTGTGTGTGAGTGTGTTTAAAAAGGACACGACATCAGAATCCCTCCAGAGATTCTGCAATGGTGTGAATGTATGTGTTTATGTAAAAAGACCTTGAAATCAAAAGCCCTGTAAAGATTCGGCAAGGGTGTGAATGTGTGTGTGTGTGTGTGTAAAAAAGACATGAAATCAGAAGCCCTCCAGAGATTTGGCAAAGGTATGAGTGTGAGTGTGTGTGTGTGTTAAAATGAGAAGAAGTCAGAAGTCCTACAGAGAATCTGCAAGGGTATGAGTGTGTGAGTGTGTAAGAAGGACACGAACAAAAGCCCTCCAGAGGTTCTGCAAGTGTGTGTGTGTGTAAAAAGGACAGTAAATCAGAAGCCTTCTACAGATTCTGCAACGGTGTGTATATGTGTTTGTGTGTAAAAAGTTCACGGAGTCAGAAGCCCTCTAGTGATTCTTAAACAGTGTGTGAGTGTGAGAGTTTTAAAAAAGGACAATGGTCGGAAGTTCTCCAGAGGTTCTGCCAGGGTGTGTGTGTGTGTGTGTGTGTGTGTGTGTAATCAGGACACGACATCAGAATCCCTCCAGAGATTCTGCAATGGTGTGAATGTATGTGTATATATAAAGCGGACTTGAAATCAGAATCCCTGTAGAGATTCGGAAAGCGTGTGAGTGTGTGTGAAAAAAGGACATGAAGTCAGAAACCCTCCAGAGATTCGGCAACGGTTTGAGTGTGTGTGTGCGTGTGTAAAAATGAGACGAAATCAGAAGTCCTGCAGAGAATCTGCAAGTGTATTAGTGTGTGAGTTTGTAAATAGGACACGAACAGAAGCCCTCCAGAGGTTCTGCAAGTGTGTGTTTGTGTGTGTGTGTGAAAGGGACAGTAAGTCAGAAGCCTTCTAAAGATTCTGGAACTGTGTTTGTGTGTAAAAAGGACATGAAGCCAGAAGCCCTCTAGTCATTGTGCCTGGGTATAAGTGTGTGTGTGTGTGTGTGTGTGTGTGTGTGTGTGTAAAAAGGAAACAAAATCAGAAGCCCTCAGGTGATTCTGCAAGGGTGTGTGTGTGTTTGTCTGTGTCTTTTTGCGTATAAAACGACACGATGTAAAGCGCCCAGAGATTCTGTAAGGGTGTGTGTGTGTGAGTGTGTAAAAAGGACACGAAGTCAGAAGCCCTCTAGAGATTCTTCAACAGTGTGTGAGGGTGAGACTTTTTAAAAAGAACAAAGATTTTAAGTTCTCCAGAGGTTATGCCAGGGTGTGTGTGTATGTGTGAAAAGGACAGTAAGCCTTCCAAAGATTCTGCAACTGTGTTTGTTTGTGTTTGTGTGTAAAAAGGACACGAAGTCAGAAGCCCTCTAGTGATTCTGCCTGGGTATAAGTGTGAGTGTGTGTCTGTATGTGTGTGTGTGTGTGTGTGTGTGTGTATAAAGGAAACAAAGTCCGAAGCCCTCCAGTGATTTTGCAAGGGTGTGTGTGTGTGTGTGTGTGTAAAAAGACACGAATTCAAGGGCTACAGAGATTCTGTAAGGGTGTGTATGTGTGAGTGTGTAAAATGAACAGAAAGTTAGAAGCCCTCTAGAGATTCTACAAAAGTGTGTGAGGGTGAGAGTTTTTATAAAGGACAAAGGTCGGAAAGTCTCCAGAGGTTCTGCCAGAGTGTGAGTGTGTATGTGTGTGTGTGTAAAAAGGACCCGATATCAGAAGTCATCAAGAGATACTGCAAGGGTGTGTGTATGTTTGTATGTGTCAATGAGTGTGTAAAAAAGACACGTAGTCAGAAGCCCTCCAGATTTTCTGCAAGCGTGTGTGTGTGTGTGTGTGTGTGTATGTGTAATAAGGACACGACATCAGAATCCCTCCAGAGATTCTGCAATTGTGTGAATGTATGTGCATATGTAAAACGGACTTGAAATCAGAAGTCCTGTAGAGATTCGGCAAGGGTGTGAGGGAGTGTGTGTGTGTATGTGTGTGTCTGTGTGTGTGAAAAAAGAACATGAATTCAGAAACCCTCGAAAGATTCGGCATCGGTATGAGTGTTTGTGTGCGTGGGTAAAAATAAGAAGTCAGAAGTCCTGCAGAGAATCTGCAAGGGTATGAGTGTGTGAGTTTGTAAATAGGACACTATAGGAACAGAAGCCCTCCAGAGGTTCTGCAAGTGTGTGCTTGTGTGTGTGTGTGAAAAGGACAGTAAGTCAGAAGCATTCTAAAGATTCTGCAACTGTGTTTGTGTGTAAAAAGGACATGAAGCCAGAAGTCCTCTAGTGATTATCCTTGGTATAAGTGTGAATGTGTGTGTGTGTAAAAAGTAAACAAAATCAGAAGCCCTCTAGTGATTCTGCAAGGGTGTGTGTGTGTGTATGTGTGTGTGTAAAAACACAAGAATTCAAGGGCTACAGATATTATGCAAGGGTGTTTATGTGTGAGTGTGTAAAATGGACATGAAGTCAGAAGCCCTCTAGTGATTCTTCAAAAGTGTGTGAGGGTGAGAGTTTTTTTAAAGGACAAAGTTTGTAAGTACTCCAGAGGTTCTGGCAGAGTGTGTGTGTGTATGTGTGCGTGTCTGAAAAGGACATGCAATCAGTTGCCCTCCAGAGATTCTGCAATGGTGCATGCATGTGTTTATGTGTCTGTATGAGTGTGTAAAAAGGACAAGATGTCAGAAGCCCTCCAGATGTTCTGCAAGAGTGTGTGGTTGTGTTTAAAAAGGACACGACATCAGAATCCCTCCAGAGATTCTGCAATGGTGTGTATGTATGTGTTTATGTAAAAAGACCTTGAAATCAGAAGCCCTGTAAAGATTCGGCAAGGGTGTGAGTGTGTGTGTGTGTGTGTGTAAAAAGGACATGAAGTCAGAAGCCCTCCAGAGATTTGGCAAAGGTATGAATGTCAGTGCGTTTGTGTGTGTGTTTGTGTGTAAAAATGAGATGAAGTCAGAAGTCCTACAGAGAATCTGCAAGGGTATGAGTATGTGAGTGTGTAATAAGGACACGAACAAAAGCCCTTCAGAGGTTCTGCAATTGTGTGTGTGTGTGTGTGTGTGTAAAAAGGACAGTAAATCAGAAGCCATCTACAGATTCTGCAACGGTGTGTATATGTGTTTGTGTGTAAAAAGGACACGGAGTCAGAAGCCCTCCAGAGATTCTTCAATGGTGTGTATGTATGTGTTTATGTAAAAAGACCTTGAAATCAGAAGCCCTGTAAAGATTCGGCAAGTGTGTGTGTGTGTGTGTTTGTGTAAAAAGGACACGAAGTCAGAAGCCCTCTAGAGATTCTTCAACAGTGTGTGAGTGTGAGACTTTTTAAAAAGAACAAAGATTTGAAGTTCTCCAGAGGTTATGCCAGGGTGTGTGTGTGTGTGTGTATGTGTGAAAAGGACAGTAAGTCAGAAGCCTTCCAAAGATTCTGCAACTGTGTTTGTTTGTGTTTGTTTGTAAAAAGGACACGAAGTCAGAAGCCCTCTAGTGATTCTGCCTGGGTAAAAGTGTGAGTGTGTGTGTGTATGTGTGTGTGTGTGTGTCTGTGTGTGTATAAAGGAAAGAAAATCCGAAGCCCTCTTGTGATTTTGCAAGGGGGTGTGAGTGTGTGTATGTGTAAAATGACACGAATTCAAGGGCTACAGAGATTCTGTAAGGGTGTGTATGTGTGAGTGTGTAAAAAGGACAGGAATTCAGAAGCCCTCTAGAGATTCTACAAAAGTGTGTGAGGGTGAGAGTTTTTATAAAGGATAAAGGTCGGAAAGTCTCCAGAGGTTCTGCCAGAGTGTGAGTGTGTATGTGTGTGTCTGTTTATAAAGGAGACGATATCAGTAGTCATCAAGAGATACTGTAAGGGTGTGTGTATGTTTGTATGTATCTATGTGAGTGTGTAAAAAGGACACGAAGTCAGAAGCCCCCCAGATGTTCTGCAAGCGTGTGTGTGTGTGTGTGTGTATGTGTAATAAGGACACGACATCAGAAACCCTCCAGAGATTCTGCAATGGTGTGAATGTATGTGCATATGTAAAACTGACTTGAAATCAGAAGTCCTGTAGAGATTCGGCAAGGGTGTGAGGGAGTGTTTGTGTGTGTGTGTGTCTGTGTGTGTGTGTGTGTGTAAAAAGGACAAGAAGTCAGAAACCCTCCAGAGATTCGGCAACGGTATGAGTGTTTGTGTGCGTGGGTAAAAATAAGAAGAATTCAGAAGTCCTGCAGAGAATCTGCAAGGGTATGAGTGTGTGAGTTTGTAAGTAGGTCACGAACAGAAGCCCTCCAGAGGTTCTGCAAGTGTGTGTTTGTGTGTGTGTGTGAAAAGGACAGGAAGTCAGAAGCCTTCTAAAGGTTCTGCAACTGTGTTTGTGTGTCAAAAGGACACGACGCCAGAAGCCCTCTAGTGATTCTCCTTGGTATAAGTGTGAGTGTGTGTGTGTGTGTGTAAAAAGGAAACAAAATCAGAAGCCCTCTAGTGATTCTGCAAGGGTGTGTGTGTGTGTGTGTGTAAAAAGACATGAATTCAAGGACTACAGATATTCAGTAAGGGTGTGTATGTGTGAGTGTGTAAAATGGACATGAAGTCAGAAGCCCACTAGTGATTCTTCAAAAGTGTGTGAGGGTGAGAGTTTTTTAAAAGGACAATGTTCAGAACTACTCCAGAGGTTCTGCCAATGTGTGTGTGTATGTGTGCGTGTCTAAAAAGGACATGAAATCAGATGCCCTCCAGAGATTCTGCAAGGGTGCATGCATGTGTGTATGTGTCTGTGTGTGTGTGTAAAAAGGACAAGAAGTCAGAAGCACTCCAGATGTTCTGCAAGTGTGTGTGTGGGTGTGTTTAAAAAGGACAGGACATCAGAATCCCTCCAGAGATTCTGCAATGGTGTGTATGTATGTGTTTATGTAAAAAGACCTTGAAATCAGAAGCCCTGTAAAGATTTGGCAAGGGTGTGAGTGTTAGTGTGGGCGTGTAAAAACGACATGAAGTCAGAAGCCCTCCAGAGATTCGGCAAAGGTATGTGTGTGAGTGTGTGTGTGTGTGTGTGTGTGTGTGTGTAAGAATGAGAGGAAGTCAGAAGTCCTACAGACAATCTGCAAGGGTATGAGTGTGTGAGTGTGTAAGAATGACACGAACAAAAGCCCTTCAGAGGTTCTGCAATTGTGTGTGTGTGTGTGTGTGTGTGTGTAAAAGGGACAGTAAATCAGAAGCCTTCTACAGATTCTGCAACGGTGTGTATGTGTTTGTGTGTAAAAAGGACACGAAGTCAGAAGCCCTCTAGTGATTCTTCAACAGTGTGTGAGGTTGGGAGTTTTAAAATAGGACAATGGTCGGAATTTCTTCAGAGGTTCTGCCAGTGTGTGTGTGTGTGTGTGTGTGTGTTTGTGTGTGTGTGTGCATGTGTGTGCAATAAGGACACGACATCAGAATCCCTCCAGAGATTCTGCAATGGTGTGAATGTATGTGCATATGTTAATCGGACTTGAAATCAGAAGCCCTGTAGTGATTCGGCATGTGTGTTAGTGTGTGTGTGTGTGTTTGTGTGTGCAAAAAAAGACATGAAGTAAAAAACCCACCATAGATTCGGCAACGGTGTGAGTGTGTGTGCGTGTTCAAAAATGAGATGAAGTCAGAAGTCCTGCAGAGAATCTGCAAGGGTATGAGTGTGTCAGTTTGTAAATAGGTCACGAACAGAAGCCCTCCAGAGGTTCTGCAAGTGTGTGTTTGTGTTTGTGTGAAAAGGACAGTAAGACAGAAGCACTCTAGAGATTCTACAAGGGTGTGTGTGTGTGTGTGTGTGTGTGTGTGTAAAAAGACACGAATTCAAGGGCTACAGAGATTATGTAAGGGTGTATATGTGTGAGTGTGTAAAAAGAACACGAAGTCAGAAGCCCTCTAGAGATTCTTCAAAAGTGTGTGAGGGTGAGAGTTTTTATAAAGGACAAAGGTCGGAAGTTGTCCAGTGTTTCTGCCAGAGTGTGAGTGTATATGTGTGCGTGTCTAAAAAGGAAACAATATCAGAAGTCATCAAGAGATACTGCAAGTGTGTGTGTATGTTTGTATGTGTCTATGTGAGTGTGTAAAACGGACACGAAGTCAGAAACCCTCCAGATATTCTGCAAGCATGTGTGTGTGTGTGTGTGTGTTTATGTGTGTGTAATAAGGACACGACATCAGAATCCCTCCAGAGATTCTGCAATGGTGTGAATGTATGTGTATATGTTAAACAGACTTGAAATCTGAAGCCCTGTAGAGATTCGGCAAGCGTGTGTGTGTCTGTGTGTGTGTGTAAAAATGAGACGAAGTCAGAAGTCCTGCAGAGAATCTGCAAGGGTATGAGTGTGTGAGTTTGTAAATAGGTCACGAACAGAAGCCCTCCAGAGGTTCTGCAAGTGTGTGTTTGTGTGTGTGTGTGTGAAAAGGACAGTAAGTCAGAAGTCTTCTAAAGATTCTGCAACTGTGTTTGTGTGTAAAAAGGACACGAAGCCAGAAGCCCTCTAGTGATTCTGCCTGGATATAAGTGTGAGTGTGTGTGTGTGTATGTTTATAAAGACACGAATTCAAGGGCTACAGAGATTCTGTAAGGGTGTGTATGTGTGAGTGTGTAAAAAGGACAGGAAGTCAGAAGCCCTCCAGATATTCTGCAAGCGTGCGTGTGTGTGTGTGTATGTGTAATAAGGACACGACATCAGAATCCCTCCAGTGATTCTGCAATGGTGTGAATGTATGTGCATAAGTAAAACGGACTTGAAATGAGAAGTCCTGTAGAGATTCGGCAAGGGTGTGAGGGAGTGTGTGTGTGTGTGTGTGTAAAAAGGACATGAAGTCAGAAACCCTCCAGAGATTCGGCAACGGTATGAGTGTTTGTGTGCGTGGGTAAAAATAAGAAGTCAGAAGTCCTGCAGAGAATCTGCAAGGCTATGAGTGTGTGAGTTTTTAAATAGGTCACGAACAGAAGCCCTCCAGAGGTTCTGCAAGTGTGTGTTTGTGTGCGTGTGAAAAGGACAGTAAGTCAGAAGCCTTCTAAAGATTCTGTAACTGTGTTTGTGTGTGTTTGTGTGTAAAAAGGACATGAAGCCAGAAGCCCTCTAGTGATTCTCCTTGGTATAAGTGTGAGTGTGTGTGTGTGTGTGTGTGTAAAAAGGAAACAAAATCAGAAGCCCTCTAGTGATTCTGCAAGGGTGTGTTTGTAAAAAGACATGAATTCAAGGGCTACAGTTATTCTGTAAGGGTGTGTATGTGTGAGTGTGTAAAATGGACATGAAGTCAGAAGCCCTCTTGTGATTCTTCAAAAGTGTGTGAGGGTGAGAATTTTTTAAAAGGACAAAATTCGGAAGTACTCCAGAGGTTCTGCCAGCGTGTGTATGTGTATGTGTGCGTGTCTAAAAAGGACATGAAATCAGATGCCCTCCAGAGATTCTGCAAGGGTGCATGCATGTGTGTATGTGTCTGTGTGAGTGTGTAAAAAGGACAAGAAGTCAGAAGCCCTCCAGATGTTCTGCAAGTGTGTGTGGGTGTGTTCAAAAAGAACACGACATCAGAATCCCTCCAGAGATTCTGCAATGGTGTGTATGTATGTGTTTATGTAAAAACACCTTGAAATCAGAAGCCCTGTAAAGATTTGGCAAGGGTGTGAGTGTTTGTGTGTGTGTGTGTGTGTGTGTGTAAAAACGACATGAAATCAGAAGCCCTCCAGAGATTCGGCAAAGGTATGTGTGTGAGTGTGTGTGTGTGTGTGTGTGTGTAAGAATGATAGGAAGTCAGAAGTCCTACAGACAATCTGCAAGGGTATGAGTGTGTGAGTGTGTAAGAATGACACGAACAAAAGCCCTTCAGAGGTTCTGCAATTGTGTGTGTGTGTGTGTGTGTGTGTGTAAAAGGGACAGTAAATCAGAAGCCTTCTACAGATTCTGCAACGGTGTGTATGTGTTTGTGTGTAAAAAGGACACGAAGTCAGAAGCCCTCTAGTGATTCTTCAACAGTGTGTGAGGTTGGGAGTTTTAAAATAGGACAATGGTCGGAATTTCTTCAGAGGTTCTGCCAGTGTGTGTGTGTGTGTGTGTGTGTGTTTGTGTGTGTGTGTGCATGTGTGTGCAATAAGGACACGACATCAGAATCCCTCCAGAGATTCTGCAATGGTGTGAATGTATGTGCATATGTTAATCGGACTTGAAATCAGAAGCCCTGTAGTGATTCGGCATGTGTGTTAGTGTGTGTGTGTGTGTTTGTGTGTGCAAAAAAAGACATGAAGTAAAAAACCCACCATAGATTCGGCAACGGTGTGAGTGTGTGTGCGTGTTCAAAAATGAGATGAAGTCAGAAGTCCTGCAGAGAATCTGCAAGGGTATGAGTGTGTCAGTTTGTAAATAGGTCACGAACAGAAGCCCTCCAGAGGTTCTGCAAGTGTGTGTTTGTGTTTGTGTGAAAAGGACAGTAAGACAGAAGCACTCTAGAGATTCTACAAGGGTGTGTGTGTGTGTGTGTGTGTGTGTAAAAATACACGAATTCAAGGGCTACAGAGATTATGTAAGGGTGTATATGTGTGAGTGTGTAAAAAGAACACGAAGTCAGAAGCCCTCTAGAGATTCTTCAAAAGTGTGTGAGGGTGAGAGTTTTTATAAAGGACAAAGGTCGGAAGTTGTCCAGTGTTTCTGCCAGAGTGTGAGTGTATATGTGTGCGTGTCTAAAAAGGAAACAATATCAGAAGTCATCAAGAGATACTGCAAGTGTGTGTGTATGTTTGTATGTGTCTATGTGAGTGTGTAAAACGGACACGAAGTCAGAAACCCTCCAGATATTCTGCAAGCATGTGTGTGTGTGTGTGTGTGTTTATGTGTGTGTAATAAGGACACGACATCAGAATCCCTCCAGAGATTCTGCAATGGTGTGAATGTATGTGTATATGTTAAACAGACTTGAAATCTGAAGCCCTGTAGAGATTCGGCAAGCGTGTGTGTGTCTGTGTGTGTGTGTAAAAATGAGACGAAGTCAGAAGTCCTGCAGAGAATCTGCAAGGGTATGAGTGTGTGAGTTTGTAAATAGGTCACGAACAGAAGCCCTCCAGAGGTTCTGCAAGTGTGTGTTTGTGTGTGTGTGTGTGAAAAGGACAGTAAGTCAGAAGTCTTCTAAAGATTCTGCAACTGTGTTTGTGTGTAAAAAGGACACGAAGCCAGAAGCCCTCTAGTGATTCTGCCTGGATATAAGTGTGAGTGTGTGTGTGTGTATGTTTATAAAGACACGAATTCAAGGGCTACAGAGATTCTGTAAGGGTGTGTATGTGTGAGTGTGTAAAAAGGACAGGAAGTCAGAAGCCCTCCAGATATTCTGCAAGCGTGCGTGTGTGTGTGTGTATGTGTAATAAGGACACGACATCAGAATCCCTCCAGTGATTCTGCAATGGTGTGAATGTATGTGCATAAGTAAAACGGACTTGAAATGAGAAGTCCTGTAGAGATTCGGCAAGGGTGTGAGGGAGTGTGTGTGTGTGTGTGTGTAAAAAGGACATGAAGTCAGAAACCCTCCAGAGATTCGGCAACGGTATGAGTGTTTGTGTGCGTGGGTAAAAATAAGAAGTCAGAAGTCCTGCAGAGAATCTGCAAGGCTATGAGTGTGTGAGTTTTTAAATAGGTCACGAACAGAAGCCCTCCAGAGGTTCTGCAAGTGTGTGTTTGTGTGCGTGTGAAAAGGACAGTAAGTCAGAAGCCTTCTAAAGATTCTGTAACTGTGTTTGTGTGTGTTTGTGTGTAAAAAGGACATGAAGCCAGAAGCCCTCTAGTGATTCTCCTTGGTATAAGTGTGAGTGTGTGTGTGTGTGTGTGTGTAAAAAGGAAACAAAATCAGAAGCCCTCTAGTGATTCTGCAAGGGTGTGTTTGTAAAAAGACATGAATTCAAGGGCTACAGTTATTCTGTAAGGGTGTGTATGTGTGAGTGTGTAAAATGGACATGAAGTCAGAAGCCCTCTTGTGATTCTTCAAAAGTGTGTGAGGGTGAGAATTTTTTAAAAGGACAAAATTCGGAAGTACTCCAGAGGTTCTGCCAGCGTGTGTATGTGTATGTGTGCGTGTCTAAAAAGGACATGAAATCAGATGCCCTCCAGAGATTCTGCAAGGGTGCATGCATGTGTGTATGTGTCTGTGTGAGTGTGTAAAAAGGACAAGAAGTCAGAAGCCCTCCAGATGTTCTGCAAGTGTGTGTGGGTGTGTTCAAAAAGAACACGACATCAGAATCCCTCCAGAGATTCTGCAATGGTGTGTATGTATGTGTTTATGTAAAAACACCTTGAAATCAGAAGCCCTGTAAAGATTTGGCAAGGGTGTGAGTGTTTGTGTGTGTGTGTGTGTGTGTGTGTAAAAACGACATGAAATCAGAAGCCCTCCAGAGATTCGGCAAAGGTATGTGTGTGAGTGTGTGTGTGTGTGTGTGTGTGTAAGAATGATAGGAAGTCAGAAGTCCTACAGACACTCTGCAAGCGTATGAGTGTGTGAGTGTGTAAGAATGACACGAACAAAAGCCCTTCAGAGGTTCTGCAATTGTGTGTGTGTGTGTGTGTAAAAAGGACAATAAATCAGAAGCCTTCTACAAATTCTACAACGGTGTGTATATGTGTTTGTGTGTAAAAAGGACACGAAGTCAGAAGCCCTCTAGTGATTCTTCAACAGTGTGTGAGGTTGGGACTTTTAAAATAGGACAATGGTCGGAAGTTCTCCAGAGGTTCTGCCAGTGTGTGTGTGTGTGTGTGTGTTTGTGTGTGTGTATGTGTGTGTAATAAGGACACGACATCAGAATCCCTCCAGAGATTCTGCAATGGTGTGAATGTATGTGCATATGTAAAACGGACTTGAAATCAGAAACCCTGTACTGATTCAGCATGCGTGTGAGTGTGTGTGTGTGTGTGTGTTTGTGTGTGTAAAAAGACATGAGTAAAAAACCCACCATAGATTCGGCAAAGGTGTGGGTGTGAGTGTGTGTGCGTGTGCAAAAATGAGACGAAGTCAGAAGTCCTGCAGAGAATCTGCAAGGGTATGAGTGTGTCAGTTTGTAAATAGGTCACGACAGAAGCCCTCCAGAGGTTCTGCAAGTGTGTGTTTGTGTGAAAAGGACAGTAAGTCAGAAGCATTCTACAGATTCTGCAACTGTGTTTGTTTGGGTTTGTGTGTAAAAAGAATACGAAGCCAGAAGCACTCTAGTGATTCTACAAGGGTGTGTGTGTGTGTGTGTGTGTGTGTGATAAGGACAGTAAGTCAGAAGCCTTCTAAAAATTCTGCAACTGTGTTTGTGTGTAAAAAGGACTCGAAGCAAGAAGCCCTCTAGTGATTCTGCCTGGATATAAGTGTGTGTGTGTGTGTGTGTGTGTATGTGTATAAAGACACGAATTCAAGGGCTACAGAGATTCTGTAAGGGTGTGTATGTGTGAGTGTGTAAAAAGGACACGAAGTCAGAAGCCCCCCAGATGTTCTGCAAGCGTGTGTGTGTGCGTATGTGTAATAAGGACACGACATCAGAATCCCTCCAGAGATTCTGCAATGGTGTGAATGTCTGTGCATATGTAAAATGGACTTGAAATCAGAAGTCCTGTAAAGATTTGGCAAGGGTGTGAGGGAGTGTTTGTGTGTGTGTGAGTCTGTGTGTGTGTGTGTGTGTGTGTGTGTAAAAAGGACATGAAGTCAGAAACCCTCCAGAGATTCGGCAACGGTATGAGTGTTTGTGTGCGTGGGTAAAAATAAGAAGAATTCAGAAGTCCTGCAGAGAAGCTCTCGAGGGTTTCTGAATTCATGTCCTTTTTACACACACACACACACACACACACACACACAACCTTGCGGAATCTCTACAGGGCTTCTGAATTCAAGTCCGTTTTACATATACACATACATTCACACCATTGCAGAATCTCTGGAGGGATTCTGATGGCGTGTCCTTATTACACACACACACACACACACACACACCCTTGCAGAACAACTGGAGGGCTTCTGACTTCGTGTCCTATTTACACACTCACATAGACACTTACAAACATACACACACATTTGCAGTATCTCTTGATGACTTCTGATATCGTGTCCTTTTTAGACACACACACACACATACACACACACACACCCTGGCATAACCTCTGGAGAACTTCTGACCATTGTCCTTTATAAAAACTCTCACCCTCACACATTTTGAAGAATCTCTAGACGGCTTCTGACTTCGTGTCCTTTTTACACACTCACACATACACACCCTTACAGAATCTCTGTAGCCCTTGAATTCGTGTCTTTTTACAGACACACACACCCTTGCAGAATCACTAGAGGGCTTCTGATTTTGTTTCCTTTTTACACACACACACACACACAAACACACACACGCTCACACTTATATCCAGGTAGAATCACTAGAGGGCTTCTGGCATCGTGTCCTTTTTCCACATAAACGCAGTTGCAGAATCTTTAGTAGGCTTCTGACTTACTGTCCTTTTCACACACACACAAACACACACTTGCAGAATCTGGAGGCTTCTCTTCGTGTCCTATTTACAAACTCACACACTCATACCCTTGCAGATTATCTGCAGGACTTCTGATTCGTCTCATTTTTACACACGCACACACACACACTCACACTCATACCGTTGCCCAATCTGGAGGTTTTCTGACTTCATGTCCTTTTTACACACACACACACACACACACACACACGCATACACACTCACACTCTGGCAGAACCTCTGGAGACTTTCCGACCTTTGTCCTTTATAAAAACTCTCACCCTCACACACTTTTGTAGAATCTCTAGAGGGCTTCTGACTTCCTGTCCTTTTTACACACTCACACATACACACCCTTACAGAATCTCTGTAGCCCTTGAATTCGTGTCTTTTTACACATACACACACACACACCCTTGCAAAATCACAAGAGGGCTTCAGATTTTGTTTCCTTTATACACACACACACACACACTCACACGTATACCAAGGCAGAATCACTAGAGGGCTTCTGACTTCGTGCCCTTTTTACAAACAGAAACAAACAAACACAGTTGCAGAATCTTTGGAAGGCTTCTGACTTACTGTCCTTTTCACACATACACACACACACCCTGGCATAACCTCTGGAGAACTTCAAATCTTTGTTCTTTTTAAAAAGTCTCAGCCTCACACACTATTGAAGAATCTCTAGAGGGCTTCTGACTTCGTGTCCTTTTTACACACTCACACACACACTCCATTACAGATTCTCTGGGCGCTTTACATCGTGTCTTTTTGCTCGCAAAAACACACAGACACACACACACACCCTTGCAGAATCACTAGAGGGCTTCTGATTTTGTTTCCTTTTTACACACACACACACACACACACACTCACACTTATACCTAAGCAGAATGACTAGAGGGCTTCTGGCTTCGTGTCCTTTTTAAACACAAACACAGTTGCAGAATCTTTAGAAGGCTTCTGACTTACTGTCCTTTTCACACACACACAAACACACACTTGCAGAACCTCTGGAGGGCTTCTGTTCGTGTCCTATTTACAAACTCACACACTAGTACACTTGCAGATTCTCTGCAGGACTTTTGATTTCGTCTCCTTTTTACACACGCACACACACACTCACACTCATACCGTTGCCGAATCTCTGGAGGGTTTCTGACTTCATGTCCTTTTTACGCACACACTCACACACTTGCCGAATCTCTACAGGGCTTCTGATTTCAAGTCCGTTTTACATATACACATACATTCACACCATTGCAGAATCTCTGGAGGGATTCTGATGTCGTGTCCTTATTACACACACACACACACACACACACACACACACACACCCTGGCAGAACCTCTGGAGAACTTCCGACCATTGTCCTTTTTTAAAACTCTCACCCTCACACACTTTGAAAAATCACTAGAGGGCTTCTGACTCCGTGTCCTTTTTACACACAAACACATATACACACCTTTGCAGAATCTGTAGAAGGCTTCTGTTTTACTGTCCTTTTTACAAACACACACATACACACACAGACACACACACACCCTTGCAGAACCTCTGGAGGGTTTTTCTTCGTGTCCTTCTTACACACTCACACACTCATAACCTTGCAGATTCTCTGTAGGATTTCTGACTTCGTCTCATCTTTACACACACACACACACACACACACACACACACACACTCATACCTTTGCCGAAACTCTGGAGGGCTTCTGACTTCATGTACTTTTTAAACACAGACACACACACACACACATCAGATTCCCTCCAGAGATTCTTCAATGGTGTGTATGTATGTGTATATATAAAAAGACCTTGAAATCAGAAGCCCTGTAAAGATTCGGCAAGGGTGTGTGTGTGTAAAAAGGACACGAATTCAGAAGCCCTCTAGAGATTCTTCAACAGTATGTGAGGGTGAGACTTTTTAAAAAGAACAAAGATTTGAAGTTCTCCAGAGTTTATGCCAGGGTGTGTGTGTGTATGTGTGAAAAGGACAGTAAGTCAGAAGCCTTCCAAAGATTCTGCAACTGTGTTTGTTTTTGTTTGTGTGTAAAAAGGACACGAAGTCAGAAGCCCTCAGTGATTCTGCCTGGGTATAAGTGTGAGTGTGTGTATAAAGGAAACAAAATCCGAAGCCCTCTAGTGATTTTGCAAGGGTGTGTGTGTGTGTATGTGTAAAAAGACACGAATTCAAGGGCTACAGAGATTCTGTAAGGGTGTGTATGTTTGAGTGTGTAAAATGGACATGAAGTCAGAAGCCCTCTAGTGATTCTTCAAAAGTGTGTGAGGGTGAGAGTTTTTTAAAAGGACAAAGTTCGGAAGTACTCCAGAGGTTCTGCCAGAGTGTGTGTGTGTGTGTATGTGTGCGTGTCTGAAAAGGAAATGAAATCAGATGCCCTCCAGAGATTCTGCAAGGGTGCATGCATGTGTGTATGTGTCTGTGTGAGTGTTTAAAAAGGACAAGAAGTCAGAAGCACTCCAGATGTTCTGCAAGTGTGTGTGTGAGTGTGTTTAAAAAGGACACGACATCAGATTCCCTCCAGAGATTCTGCAATGGTGTTTATGTATGTGTATATATAAAAAGACCTTGAAACCAGAAGCCCTGTAAAGATTCGGCAAGGGTGTGAGTTTGTGTGTGTGTGTGTGTGTGTTTGTAAAAAGGACATGAGGTCAGAAGCCCTCCAGAGATTCGGCAAATGTATGAGTGTGAGTGTATGTGTGTGTGTGTTAAAATGAGATGAAGTCAGAAGTCCTACAGAGAATCTGCAAGGGTATGAGTGTGTGAGTGTGTAAGAAGGACACGAACAAAAGCCCTCCAGAGGTTCTGCAAGTGTGTGTGTGTGTGTAAAAAGGACAGTAAATCAGAAGCATTCTACAGATTCTGCAACGGTGTATATATGTGTTTGTGTGTAAAAAGGACACGGAGTCAGAAGCCCTCTAGTGATTCTTCAACAGTGTGTGAGGGTGAGAGTTTTTAAAAAGGACAAAGGTCGGAAGTTCTCCAGAGTTTCTGCCAGTGTGTGTGTGTGTGTGTGTGTGTGTGTGTGTGTGTAATAAGGACCCGATATCAGAATATCTCCAGAGTTTCTGCAATGGTGTGAATGTATGTGTATATGTAAAACGGACTTGAAATCAGAAGCCCTGTAGAGATTCGGTAAGGGTGTGAGTGTGTGTGTGTGTGTGTGTGTGTGTGTATGTGTGTGTAATAAGGACATGAAGTCAGAAAATCTCCAGAGATTCGGTAACCGTATGAGTGTGAGTGTTTGTGTGTGTGTGTGTGTGTAAAAAGGACATGAAGTCTGAAAACCTGCAGAGATTCGGCAACGGTATGAGTGTGAGTGTGTGTGTACGTGTGTAAAAATGAGGCGAAATCAGAAGTCCTGCAGAGAATCTGCAAGGGTATGTGTGTTACGAGTTTGTAAATAGGACACGAACAGAAGCCCTCCAGAGGTTCTGCAAGTGTGTGTTTGTGTGTGTGTGAAAAGGACAGTAATTCAGAAGCCTTCTAAAGATTCTGCAACTGTGTTTGTTTGTGTTTGTGTGTAAAAAGGACACGAACTCAGAAACCCTCAAGTGATTCTGTCTGGGTATAAGTGTGAGTGTGTGTGTGTGTGAGTGTGTAAAAAGGAAACAAAATCAGAAGCCCTCTAGTGTTTCTGAAAGGGTGTGTGTGTGTGTGTGTGTGTGTGTAAAAAGACACGAATTCAAGGGCTACAGAGATTCTGTAACGGTGTGTGTGTGTGAGTGTCCAAAAAGGACACGAAGTCAGAAGCCCTCTAGAGATCCTTCAAAAGTGTGTGAGCGTGAGAGTTTTTATAAAGGACAAAGGTCGGAAGTTCTCCAGAGGTTATGCCAAGGTTTTTGCGTGTATGTGTGTGTGTCTAAAAAGGACACGAAATCAGAATCACTCCAGAGCTTCTGCAAGGTTGTGTGTGTGAAAAGGCCACCAAATCAGGAGTCTTCTAGAGATTATGCAATGGTGTGTATGTGTGTGTGTAAAAATTAGAATAAGTTAGGAGCCCTCCAGAAATACTGCAAATGTATGAGAGTAAGTGTGTGTGTATGTGTGTGTAAAAAGGCCATTAAATCAGAAGCCCTCCAGAGATTCTGCAAGTGTGTGAATGTGTGTTTGTTTGTAAAATGGACGTGAGTTCAGAAGCCCTCCATAGAGTTTGCAATGGTGTGTGAATGTGAGTGTGTGTGTAAAAAGGACCCGAAATCAGAAGCCCTCTAGAGATTCTGCAAGGGTATGAGTGTGAGTGTGTGTGTGTGTAAAAATGAAACAAAATCAGAGGCCTCTAGTGTTTCTGCAAGGGTGTGTGTGTGTGTGTGTCTGTGTGTTTTGCGTGTAAAAAGACACGATGTAAAGCGACCAGAGATTCTGTAAGGGTGTGTGTGTGTGTGTGTGTGTGTGTGAGTGTGTGAAAATGACACGATGTCAGAAGCCCTCTAGAGATTCTTCAAAAGTGTGTTAGGGTGAGAGTGTTTAAAAAGGACAAATGTCGGAAGTTCTCCAAAGGTTCTGCCAGAGTGTGTGTGTGTATGTGTGCGTGTCTAAAAAGGACATGAAATCAGATGCCCTCCAGAGATTCTGCAAGGGTGCATGCATGTGTGTATGTGTCTGTGTGAGTGTGTAAAAAGGACAAGAAGTCAGAAGCACTCCAGATGTTCTGCAAGTGTGTGTGTGGGTGTGTTTAAAAAGGACACGACTTTATAATCCCTCCAGAGATTCTGCAATGGTGTGTATTTATGTGTATATGTAAAAGACCTTGAAATCAGAAGCCCTGTAAAGATTCGGCAAGGGTGTGAGTGTGTGTGTGTGTGTGTGTGTAATAAGGACATGAAGTCAGAAGCCCTCCAGAGATTCGGCAAAGGTATGAGTCTGTGTGTAAAAATGAGAAGAAGTCAGAAGTCCTACAGAGAATCTGCAAGGTTATGAGTGTTTGAGTGTGTGAGTGTGTAAGGACACGAACAAAAGGCCTCCAGAGGTTCTGCAAGTGTGTGTTAGAGTGTGTTTGCGTGTGTAAAAAGGACAGTAAATCAGAAGCCTTCTACAGATTCCGCAACGGTGTGTATATGTGTTTGTGTGTAAAAAGGACACATAGTCAGAAGAGCTCTAGTGATTCTTCAACAGTGTGTGAGGGTGAGAGTTTTAAAAAAGGACAATGGTCGGAAGTTCTCCAGAGGTTCTGCCAGGGTGTGTGTGTGTGTGTGTGTGTGTGTGTGTGTGTGTGTGTGTGTAATAAGGACAAGACATCAGAATCTCTCCAGATGTTCTGCAATGGTGTGAATGTATGTGTATATGTAAAACGGACTTGAAATCAGAAGCCCTGTATAGATTCAGCAAGAGTGTGAGTGTGTGTGTGAGTGTGTGTGTGTGTGTGTGTGTGTAAAAAGGACATGAACTCAGAAACTCTCCAGAGATTCCGCAACGGTAAGAGTGTGAGTGTGTGTGAGTGTAAAAATGAGACGAAGTCAGAAGTCCTGCAGAGAATCTGCAAGGGTATGAATGTGTGAGTTTGTAAATAGGACACGAACAGAAGCCCTCCAGAGGTTCTGCAAGTGTGTGTTTGTTTTTGTGTGAAAAGGACAGTAAGTCAGAAGCCTTCTAAAGATTCTGCAACTGTGTTTGTGTGTCTTAGTGTGTGAAAAGGACACGAAGCCAGAAGCCCTCTAGTGATTCTGTCTGGGTATAAGTGTGAGTGTGTGTGTGTGTGTGTGTGTAAAAAGGAAACAAAATCAGAAGCCCTCAGGTGATTCTGCAAGGGTGTGTGTGTGTGTGTGTTAAAATGAGAAGAAGTCAGAAGTCCTACAGAGAATCTGTAAGGGTATGAGTGTGTGAGTGTGTAAGAAGGACATGAACAAAAGCCCTTCAGAGGTTCTGCAATTGTGTGTGTGTGTGTGTCTAAAAAGGACAGTAAATCAGAAGCCTTCTACAGATTCTGCAACGGTGTGTATATGTGTTTGTGTGTAAAAAGGACACGGAGTCAGAAGACCTCCAGAGATTCTTCAATGGTGTGTATATATGTGTTTATGTAAAAAGACCTTGAAATCAGAAGCCCTGTAAAGATTCGGCAAAGGTGTGTGTGTGTAAAAAGGACACGAATTCAGAAGCCCTCTAGAGATTCTTCAACAGTGTGTGAGGGTGAGACTTTTTAAAAAGAACAAAGATTTGAAGTTCTCCAGAGGTTATGCCAGGGTGTGTGTGTATGTGTGAAAAGGACAGTAAGTCAGAAGCATTCCAAAGGTTCTGCAACTGTGTTTGTTTGTGTTTGTGTGTAAAAAGGACACGAAGTCAGAAGCCCTCTAGTGATTCTGCCTGGGTATAAGTGTGAGTGTGTGTGTGTGTGTATAAAGGAAACAAAATCCGAAGCCCTCTAGTGATTTTGCAAGGGTGTGTGTATGTGTAAAAAGACACGAATTCAAGGGCTACAGAGATTCTGTAAGGGTGTGTACGTGTGAGTGTGTAAAATGGATATGAAGTCAGAAGTCCTCTAGTGATTCTTCAAAAGTGTGTGAGGGTGAGAGTTTTTTAAAAGGACAAAGTTCGGAAGTACTCCAGAGGTTCTGCCAGAGTGTGTGTGTGTGTATGTGTGCGTGTCTGAAAAGGAAATGAAATCAGATGCCCTCCAGAGATTCTGCAAGGGTGCATGCATGTGTGTATGTGTCTGTGTGAGTGTGTAAAAAGGACAAGAAGTCAGAAGCACTCCAGATGTTCTGCAAGTGTGTGTGTGAGTGTGTTTAAAAAGGACACGACATCAGAATCCCTCCAGAGATTCTGCAATGGTGTGAATGTATGTGTTTATGTAAAAAGACCTTGAAATCAAAAGCCCTGTAAAGATTCGGCAAGGGTGTGAATGTGTGTGTGTGTGTGTGTGTAAAAAAGACATGAAATCAGAAGCCCTCCAGAGATTTGGCAAAGGTATGAATGTGAGTGTGTGTGTGTGTTAAAATGAGAAGAAGTCAGAAGTCCTACAGAGAATCTGCAAGGGTATGAGTGTGTGAGTGTGTAAGAAGGACACGAACAAAAGCCCTCCAGAGGTTCTGCAAGTGTGTGTGTGTGTCAAAAGGACAGTAAATCAGAAGCCTTCTACAGATTCTGCAACGGTGTGTATATGTGTTTGTGTGTAAAACGTTCACGGAGTCAGAAGCCCTCTAGTGATTCTTAAACAGTGTGTGAGTGTGAGAGTTTTAAAAAAGGACAATGGTCGGAAGTTCTCCAGAGGTTCTGCCAGGGTGTGTGTGTGTGTGTGTGTGTGTGTGTGTGTGTGTGTGTGTGTGTGTGTAATCAGGACACGACATCAGAATCCCTCCAGAGATTCTGCAATGGTGTGAATGTATGTGTATATATAAAGCGGACTTGAAATCAGAATCCCTGTAGAGATTCGGAAAGCGTGTGAGTGTGTGTGAAAAAAGGACATGAAGTCAGAAACCCTCCAGAGATTCGGCAACGGTTTGAGTGTGAGTGTGTGTGTGCGTGTGTAAAAATGAGACGAAATCAGAAGTCCTGCAGAGAATCTGCAAGTGTATTAGTGTGTGAGTTTGTAAATAGGACACGAACAGAAGCCCTCCAGAGGTCCTGCAAGTGTGTGTTTGTGTGTGTGTGTGAAAGGGACAGTAAGTCAGAAGCCTTCTAAAGATTCTGGAACTGTGTTTGTGTGTAAAAAGGACATGAAGCCAGAAGCCCTCTAGTCATTGTGCCTGGGTATAAGTGTGTGTGTGTGTGTGTGTATGTGTAAAAAGGAAACAAAATCAGAAGCCCTCAGGTGATTCTGCAAGGGTGTGTGTGTGTTTGTCTGTGTGTTTTTGCGTATAAAAAGACAAGATGTAAAGCGCCCAGAGATTCTGTAAGGGTGTGTGTGTGTGAGTGTGTAAAAAGGACACGAGGTCAGAAGCCGTCTAGAGATTCTTCAACAGTGTGTGAGGGTGAGACTTTTTAAAAAGAACAAAGATTTTAAGTTCTCCAGAGGTTATGCCAGGGTGTGTGTGTGTATGTGTGAAAAGGACAGTAAGTCAGAAGCATTCCAAAGATTCTGCAACTGTGTTTGTTTGTGTTTGTGTGTAAAAAGGACACGAAGTCAGAAGCCCTCTAGTGATTCTGCCTGGGTATAAGTGTGAGTGTGTGTGTGTGTGTATAAAGGAAACAAAATCCGAAGCTCTCTAGTGATTTTGCAAGGGTGTGTGTGTGTGTGTATGTGTAAAAAGACACGAATTCAAGGGCTACAGAGATTCTGTAAGGGTGTGTATGTGTGAGTGTGTAAAATGGATATGAAGTCAGAAACCCTCTAGTGATTCTTCAAAAGTGTGTGAGGGTGAGAGTTTTTTAAAAGGACAAAGTTCGGAAGTACTCCAGAGGTTCTGCCAGAGTGTGTGTGTGTGTATGTGTGCGTGTCTAAAAAGGACATGAAATCAGATGCCCTCCAGAGATTCTGCAAGGGTGCATGCATGTGTGTATGTGTCTGTGTGAGTGTGTAAAAAGGACAAGAAGTCAGAAGCACTCCAGATGTTCTGCAAGTGTGTGTGTGGGTGTGTTTAAAAAGGACACGACTTTATAATCCCTCCAGAGATTCTGCAATGGTGTGTATTTATGTGTATATGTAAAAGACCTTGAAATCAGAAGCCCTGTAAAGATTCGGCAAGGGTGTGAGTGTGTGTGTGTGTGTGTGTGTAATAAGGACATGAAGTCAGAAGCCCTCCAGAGATTCGGCAAAGGTATGAGTCTGTGTGTAAAAATGAGAAGAAGTCAGAAGTCCTACTGAGAATCTGCAAGGTTATGAGTGTTTGAGTGTGTGAGTGTGTAAGGACACGAACAAAAGGCCTCCAGAGGTTCTGCAAGTGTGTGTTAGAGTGTGTTTGCGTGTGTAAAAAGGACAGTAAATCAGAAGCCTTCTACAGATTCCGCAACGGTGTGTATATGTGTTTGTGTGTAAAAAGGACACATAGTCAGAAGAGCTCTAGTGATTCTTCAACAGTGTGTGAGGGTGAGAGTTTTAAAAAAGGACAATGGTCGGAAGTTCTCCAGAGGTTCTGCCAGGGTGTGTGTGTGTGTGTGTGTGTGTGTGTGTGTGTGTGTAATAAGGACAAGACATCAGAATCTCTCCAGATATTCTGCAATGGTGTGAATGTATGTGTATATGTAAAACGGACTTGAAATCAGAAGCCCTGTATAGATTCAGCAAGAGTGTGAGTGTGTGTGTGTGTGTGTGTGTGTGTGTGTAAAAAGGACATGAACTCAGAAACTCTCCAGAGATTCCGCAACGGTAAGAGTGTGAGTGTGTGTGAGTGTAAAAATTAGACGAAGTCTGAAGTCCTGCAGAAAATCTGCAAGGGTATGAATGTGTGAGTTTGTAAATAGGACACGAACAGAAGC
The DNA here is from genome assembly GCF_050624435.1 of Tenrec ecaudatus. Taxonomy (NCBI): domain Eukaryota; kingdom Metazoa; phylum Chordata; class Mammalia; order Afrosoricida; family Tenrecidae; genus Tenrec; species Tenrec ecaudatus. The sequence continues at coordinate 98,704 of NW_027457903.1, forward strand.
CCTCCAGAGGTTCTGCAAGTGTGTGTTTGTTTTTGTGTGAAAAGGACAGTAAGTCAGAAGCCTTCTAAAGATTCTGCAACTGTGTTTGTGTGTTTTAGTGTGTGAAAAGGACACGAAGCCAGAAGCCCTCTAGTGATTCTGTCTGGGTATAAGTGTGAGTGTGTGTGTGTGTGTGTGTGTGTAAAAAGGAAACAAAATCAGAAGCCCTCAGGTGATTCTGCAAGGGTGTGTGTGTGTGTGTGTTAAAATGAGAAGAAGTCAGAAGTCCTACAGAGAATCTGTAAGGGTATGAGTGTGTGAGTGTGTAAGAAGGACATGAACAAAAGCGCTTCAGAGGTTCTGCAATTGTGTGTGTGTGTGTGTCTAAAAAGGACAGTAAATCAGAAGCCTTCTACAGATTCTGCAACGGTGTGTATATGTGTTTGTGTGTAAAAAGGACACGGAGTCAGAAGACTTCCAGAGATTCTTCAATGGTGTGTATATATGTGTTTATGTAAAAAGACCTTGAAATCAGAAGATCTGTAAAGATTCGGCAAAGGTGTGTGTGTGTAAAAAGGACACGAATTCAGAAGCCCTCTAGAGATTCTTCAACAGTGTGTGAGGGTGAGACTTTTTAAAAAGAACAAAGATTTGAAGTTCTCCAGAGGTTATGCCAGGGTGTGTGTGTATGTGTGAAAAGGACAGTAAGTCAGAAGCATTCCAAAGATTCTGCAACTGTGTTTGTTTGTGTTTGTGTGTAAAAAGGACACGAAGTCAGAAGCCCTCTAGTGATTCTGCCTGGGTATAAGTGTGAGTGTGTGTGTGTATAAAGGAAACAAAATCCGAAGCCCTCTAGTGATTTTGCAAAGGTGTGTGTGTGTGTGTATGTGTAAAAAGACACGAATTCAAGGGCTACAGAGATTCTGTAAGGGTGTGTATGTGTGAGTGTGTAAAATGGATATGAAGTCAGAAGCCCTCTAGTGATTCTTCAAAAGTGTGTGAGGGTGAGAGTTTTTTAAAAGGACAAAGTTCGGAAGTACTCCAGAGGTTCTGCCAGAGTGTGTGTGTGTGTATGTGTGCGTGTCTGAAAAGGAAATGAAATCAGATGCCCTCCAGAGATTCTGCAAGGGTGCATGCATGTGTGTATGTGTCTGTGTGAGTGTGTAAAAAGGACAAGAAGTCAGAAGCACTCCAGATGTTCTGCAAGTGTGTGTGTGAGTGTGTTTAAAAAGGACACGACATCAGAATCCCTCCAGAGATTCTGCAATGGTGTGAATGTATGTGTTTATGTAAAAAGACCTTGAAATCAAAAGCCCTGTAAAGATTCGGCAAGGGTGTGAATGTGTGTGTGTGTGTGCGTGTGTGTGTGTGTGTGTGTGTGTAAAAAAGACATGAAATCAGAAGCACTCCAGAGATTTGGCAAAGGTATGAGTGTGAGTGTGTGTGTGTGTTAAAATGAGAAGAAGTCAGAAGTCCTACAGAGAATCTGCAAGGGTATGAGTGTGTGAGTGTGTAAGAAGGACACGAACAAAAGCCCTCCAGAGGTTTTGCAAGTGTGTGTGTGTGTAAAAAGGACAGTAAATCAGAAGCCTTCTACAGATTCTGCAACGGTGTGTATATGTGTTTGTGTGTAAAACGTTCACGGAGTCAGAAGCCCTCTAGTGATTCTTAAACAGTGTGTGAGTGTGAGAGTTTTAAAAAAGGACAATGGTCGGAAGTTCTCCAGAGGTTCTGCCAGGGTGTGTGTGTATGTGTGTGTGTGTGTGTGTGTGTGTGTGTGTGTGTAATCAGGACACGACATCAGAATCCCTCCAGAGATTCTGCAATGGTGTGAATGTATGTGTATATATAAAGCGGACTTGAAATCAGAATCCCTGTAGAGATTCGGAAAGCGTGTGAGTGTGTGTGAAAAAAAGACATGAAGTCAGAAACCCTCCAGAGATTCGGCAACGGTTTGAGTGTGTGTGTGCGTGTGTAAAAATGAGACGAAATCAGAAGTCCTGCAGAGAATCTGCAAGTGTATTAGTGTGTGAGTTTGTAAATAGGACACGAACAGAAGCCCTCCAGAGGTTCTGCAAGTGTGTGTTTGTGTGTGTGTGTGAAAGGGACAGTAAGTCAGAAGCCTTCTAAAGATTCTGGAACTGTGTTTGTGTGTAAAAAGGACATGAAGCCAGAAGCCCTCTAGTCATTGTGCCTGGGTATAAGTGTGTGTGTGTGTGTGTAAAAAGGAAACAAAATCAGAAGCCCTCAGGTGATTCTGCAAGGGTGTGTGTGTGTTTGTCTGTGTGTTTTTGCGTATAAAAAGACACGATGTAAAGCGCCCAGAGATTCTGTAAGGGTGTGAGTGTGTGAGTGTGTAAAAAGGACACGAAGTCAGAAGCCCTCTAGAGATTCTTCAACAGTGTGTGAGGGTGAGACTTTTTAAAAAGAACAAAGATTTTAAGTTCTCCAGAGGTTATGCCAGGGTGTGTGTGTATGTGTGAAAAGGACAGCAAGCCTTCCAAAGATTCTGCAACTGTGTTTGTTTGTGTTTGTGTGTAAAAAGGACACGAAGTCAGAAGCCCTCTAGTGATTCTGCCTGGGTATAAGTGTGAGTGTGTGTCTGTATGTGTGTGTGTGTGTGTGTGTGTGTGTGTGTATAAAGGAAACAAAGTCCGAAGCCCTCCAGTGATTTTGCAAGGGTGTGTGTGTGTTTGTGTGTAAAAAGACACGAATTCAAGGGCTACAGAGATTCTGTAAGGGTGTGTATGTGTGAGTGTGTAAAATGAACAGAAAGTTAGCAGCCCTCTAGAGATTCTACAAAAGTGTGTGAGGGTGAGAGTTTTTATAAAGGACAAAGGTCGGAAAGTCTCCAGAGGTTCTGCCAGAGTGTGAGTGTGTATGTGTGTGTGTGTAAAAAGGACCCGATATCAGAAGTCATCAAGAGATACTGCAAGGGTGTGTGTATGTTTGTATGTGTCTATGAGTGTGTAAAAAGGACACGTAGTCAGAAGCCCTCCAGATGTTCTGCAAGCGTGTGTGTGTGTGTGTGTGTGTGTATGTGTAATAAGGACACGACATCAGAATCCCTCCAGAGATTCTGCAATTGTGTGAATGTATGTGCATATGTAAAACGGACTTGAAATCAGAAGTCCTGTAGAGATTCGGCAAGGGTGTGAGGGAGTGTGTGTGTGTATGTGTGTGTCTGTGTGTGTGAAAAAAGAACATGAATTCAGAAACCCTCGAAAGATTCGGCATCGGTATGAGTGTTTGTGTGCGTGGGTAAAAATAAGAAGTCAGAAGTCCTGCAGAGAATCTGCAAGGGTATGAGTGTGTGAGTTTGTAAATACGACACTATAGGAACAGAAGCCCTCCAGAGGTTCTGCAAGTGTGTGCTTGTGTGTCTGTGTGAAAAGGACAGTAAGCCAGAAGCATTCTAAATATTCTGCAACTGTGTTTGTGTGTAAAAAGGACATGAAGCCAGAAGTCCTCTAGTGATTATCCTTGGTATAAGTGTGAATGTGTGTGTGTGTAAAAAGTAAACAAAATCAGAAGCCCTCTAGTGATTCTGCAAGGGTGTGTGTGTGTGTATGTGTGTGTGTAAAAACACAAGAATTCAAGGGCTACAGATATTATGCAAGGGTGTTTATGTGTGAGTGTGTAAAATGGACATGAAGTCAGAAGCCCTCTAGTGATTCTTCAAAAGTGTGTGAGGGTGAGAGTTTTTTAAAAGGACAAAGTTTGTAAGTACTCCAGAGGTTCTGGCAGAGTGTGTGTGTGTATGTGTGCGTGTCTGAAAAGGACATGCAATCAGTTGCCCTCCAGAGATTCTGCAATGGTGCATGCATGTGTTTATGTGTCTGTATGAGTGTGTAAAAAGGACAAGATGTCAGAAGCCCTCCAGATGTTCTGCAAGAGTGTGTGGTTGTGTTTAAAAAGGACACAACATCAGAATCCCTCCAGAGATTCTGCAATGGTGTGTATGTATGTGTTTATGTAAAAAGACCTTGAAATCAGAAGCCCTGTAAAGATTCGGCAAGGGTGTGAGTGTGTGTGTGTGTGTAAAAAGGACATGAAGTCAGAAGCCCTCCAGAGATTTGGCAAAGGTATGAATGTCAGTGCGTTTGTGTGTGTGTGTGTGTGTAAAAATGAGATGAAGTCAGAAGTCCTACAGAGAATCTGCAAGGGTATGAGTATGTGAGTGTGTAATAAGGACACGAACAAAAGCCCTTCAGAGGTTCTGCAATTGTGTGTGTGTGTGTGTAAAAAGGACAGTAAATCAGAAGCCATCTACAGATTCTGCAACGGTGTGTATATGTGTTTGTGTGTAAAAAGGACACGGAGTCAGAAGCCCTCCAGAGATTCTTCAATGGTGTGTATGTATGTGTTTATGTAAAAAGACCTTGAAATCAGAAGCCCTGTAACGATTCGGCAAGGGTGTGAGTGTGTGTGTGTGTGTATGTAATAAGGACACGACATCAGAATCCCATCAGATATTCTGCAATGGTGTGAATATATGTGTATATGTAAAACGGACTTGAAATCAGAAGCCCTGTAGAGATTCGGCAAGTGTGTGTGTAAAAAGGACTTGAAGTCAGAAACCCTCCAGAGATTCGGCAACTGGATGAGTGTGAGTGTGTGTGTGTGTGTGTAAAAATGAGATGAAATCAGAAGTCCTGCAGAGAATCTGCAAGTGTATTAGTGTGTGAGTTTGTAAATAGGACACGAACAGAAGCCCTCCAGAGGTTCTGCAAGTGTGTGTTTGTGTGTGTGTGTGAAAGGGACAGTAAGTCAGAAGCCTTCTAAAGATTCTGGAACTGTGTTTGTGTGTAAAAAGGACATGAAGCCAGAAGCCCTCTAGTCATTGTGCCTGGGTATAAGTGTGTGTGTGTGTGTGTAAAAAGGAAACAAAATCAGAAGCCCTCAGGTGATTCTGCAAGGGTGTGTGTGTGTTTGTCTGTGTGTTTTTGCGTATAAAAAGACACGATGTAAAGCGCCCAGAGATTCTGTAAGGGTGTGAGTGTGTGAGTGTGTAAAAAGGACACGAAGTCAGAAGCCCTCTAGAGATTCTTCAACAGTGTGTGAGGGTGAGACTTTTTAAAAAGAACAAAGATTTTAAGTTCTCCAGAGGTTATGCCAGGGTGTGTGTGTATGTGTGAAAAGGACAGCAAGCCTTCCAAAGATTCTGCAACTGTGTTTGTTTGTGTTTGTGTGTAAAAAGGACACGAAGTCAGAAGCCCTCTAGTGATTCTGCCTGGGTATAAGTGTGAGTGTGTGTCTGTATGTGTGTGTGTGTGTGTGTGTGTGTGTGTGTATAAAGGAAACAAAGTCCGAAGCCCTCCAGTGATTTTGCAAGGGTGTGTGTGTGTGTGTGTGTAAAAAGACACGAATTCAAGGGCTACAGAGATTCTGTAAGGGTGTGTATGTGTGAGTGTGTAAAATGAACAGAAAGTTAGCAGCCCTCTAGAGATTCTACAAAAGTGTGTGAGGGTGAGAGTTTTTATAAAGGACAAAGGTCGGAAAGTCTCCAGAGGTTCTGCCAGAGTGTGAGTGTGTATGTGTGTGTGTGTAAAAAGGACCCGATATCAGAAGTCATCAAGAGATACTGCAAGGGTGTGTGTATGTTTGTATGTGTCTATGAGTGTGTAAAAAGGACACGTAGTCAGAAGCCCTCCAGATGTTCTGCAAGTGTGTGTGTGTGTGTGTGTGTGTGTGTATGTGTAATAAGGACACGACATCAGAATCCCTCCAGAGATTCTGCAATTGTGTGAATGTATGTGCATATGTAAAACGGACTTGAAATCAGAAGTCCTGTAGAGATTCGGCAAGGGTGTGAGGGAGTGTGTGTGTGTATGTGTGTGTCTGTGTGTGTGAAAAAAGAACATGAATTCAGAAACCCTCGAAAGATTCGGCATCGGTATGAGTGTTTGTGTGCGTGGGTAAAAATAAGAAGTCAGAAGTCCTGCAGAGAATCTGCAAGGGTATGAGTGTGTGAGTTTGTAAATACGACACTATAGGAACAGAAGCCCTCCAGAGGTTCTGCAAGTGTGTGCTTGTGTGTCTGTGTGAAAAGGACAGTAAGCCAGAAGCATTCTAAATATTCTGCAACTGTGTTTGTGTGTAAAAAGGACATGAAGCCAGAAGTCCTCTAGTGATTATCCTTGGTATAAGTGTGAATGTGTGTGTGTGTAAAAAGTAAACAAAATCAGAAGCCCTCTAGTGATTCTGCAAGGGTGTGTGTGTGTGTATGTGTGTGTGTAAAAACACAAGAATTCAAGGGCTACAGATATTATGCAAGGGTGTTTATGTGTGAGTGTGTAAAATGGACATGAAGTCAGAAGCCCTCTAGTGATTCTTCAAAAGTGTGTGAGGGTGAGAGTTTTTTAAAAGGACAAAGTTTGTAAGTACTCCAGAGGTTCTGGCAGAGTGTGTGTGTGTATGTGTGCGTGTCTGAAAAGGACATGCAATCAGTTGCCCTCCAGAGATTCTGCAATGGTGCATGCATGTGTTTATGTGTCTGTATGAGTGTGTAAAAAGGACAAGATGTCAGAAGCCCTCCAGATGTTCTGCAAGAGTGTGTGGTTGTGTTTAAAAAGGACACAACATCAGAATCCCTCCAGAGATTCTGCAATGGTGTGTATGTATGTGTTTATGTAAAAAGACCTTGAAATCAGAAGCCCTGTAAAGATTCGGCAAGGGTGTGAGTGTGTGTGTGTGTGTAAAAAGGACATGAAGTCAGAAGCCCTCCAGAGATTTGGCAAAGGTATGAATGTCAGTGCGTTTGTGTGTGTGTGTGTGTGTAAAAATGAGATGAAGTCAGAAGTCCTACAGAGAATCTGCAAGGGTATGAGTATGTGAGTGTGTAATAAGGACACGAACAAAAGCCCTTCAGAGGTTCTGCAATTGTGTGTGTGTGTGTGTAAAAAGGACAGTAAATCAGAAGCCATCTACAGATTCTGCAACGGTGTGTATATGTGTTTGTGTGTAAAAAGGACACGGAGTCAGAAGCCCTCCAGAGATTCTTCAATGGTGTGTATGTATGTGTTTATGTAAAAAGACCTTGAAATCAGAAGCCCTGTAACGATTCGGCAAGGGTGTGAGTGTGTGTGTGTGTGTATGTAATAAGGACACGACATCAGAATCCCATCAGATATTCTGCAATGGTGTGAATATATGTGTATATGTAAAACGGACTTGAAATCAGAAGCCCTGTAGAGATTCGGCAAGTGTGTGTGTAAAAAGGACTTGAAGTCAGAAACCCTCCAGAGATTCGGCAACTGGATGAGTGTGAGTGTGTGTGTGTGTGTGTAAAAATGAGACGAAATCAGAAGTCCTGCAGAGAATCTGCAAGTGTATTAGTGTGTGAGTTTGTAAATAGGACACGAACAGAAGCCGTCCAGAGGTTCTGCAAGTGTGTGTTTGTGTGTGTGTGAAAAGGACAGTAAGTCAGAAGCCTTCTAAAGATTCTGCAACTGTGTTTGTGTGTAAAAAAGGACACGAAGCCAGAAGCCCTCTAGTGATTCTGCCTCGGTATAAGTGTGAGTGTGTGTGTGTGTGTGTGTGTGTGTGTGGGTAAAAAGGAAACAAAATCAGAAGCCCTCTAGTGATTCTGCAAGGGTATGTGTGTCTGTGTGTTTTTGCGTGTAAAAAGACACGATGTAAAGCGCCCAGAGATTCTGTAAGGGTGTGTGTGTGTGAGTGTGTAAAAAGGACACGAAGTCAGAAGCCCTATAGAGATTCTTCAACAGTGTGTGAGGGTGAGACTTTATAAAAAGAACAAAGATTTGAAGTTCTCCAGAGGTTATGCCAGGGTGTGTGTGTGTATGTGTGAAAAGGACAGTAAATCAGAAGCCTTCCAAAGATTCTGCAACTGTGTTTGTTTGTGTTTGTGTGTAAAAAGGACGGATGTCAGAAGCCCTCTAGTGAATCTGCCTGGGTATAAGTGTGAGTGTGTGTGTGTATGGGTGAGTGTGTGTGTGTGTATAAAGGAAACAAAATCCGAAGCCCTCTAGTGATTTTGCAAGGGTGTGTGTGTGTGTGTATGTGTAAAAAGACACGAATTCAAGGGCTACAGAGATTCTGTAAGGGTGTGTATGTGTGAGTGTGTAAAAAGGACACGAAGTCAGAAGCCCTCTAGAGATTCTACAAAAGTGTGTGAGGGTGAGAGTTTTTATAAAGGACAAAGGTCGGAAAGTCTCCAGAGATTCTGCCAGAGTGTGAGTGTGTATGTGTGTGTGTGTAAAAAGGACACGATATCAGAAGTCATCAAGAGATACTGCAAGGGTGTGTGTATGTTTGTATGTGTCTATGTGAGTGTGTAAAAAGGATACGAAATCAGAAGCCCTCCAGATGTTCTGCAAGCGTGTGTGTTTGTGTGTGTGTGTGTGTATGTGTAATAAGGACACGACATTAGAATCCCTCCAGAGTTTCTGCAATGGTGTGAATGTATGTTCATATGTAAAACGGACTTGAAATCAGAAGTCCTGTAGAGATTCGGCAAGGGTGTGAGGGTGTGTGTGTGTGTGTGTGTGTGTGTCTGTGTGTGTGTGTGTGTGTAAAAAGGACATGAAGTCAGAAACCCTCCAGAGATTCGGCAACGGTATGAGTGTTTGTGTGCGTGGGTAAAAATAAGAAGTCAGAAATCCTGCAGAGAATCTTCAAGGGTATGAGTGTGTGAGTTTGTAAATAGGTCACGAACAGAAGCCCTCCAGAGGTTCTGCAAGTGTGTGTTTTTGTGTGTGTGTGAAAAGGACAGTAAGTCAGAAGCCTTCTAAAGATTCTGCAACTGTGTTTGTGTGTGTTTGTGTGTAAAAAGGACACGAAGCCAGAAGCCCTCTAGAGATTCTCCTTGGTATAAATGTGAGTGTGTGTGTGTGTAAAAAGGAAACAAAATCAGAAGCCCTCTAGTGATTCTGCAAGGGTGTGTTTGTGTGTGTGTGTGTGTAAAAAGACATGAATTCAAGGGCTACAGATATTCTGTAAGGGTGTGTATGTGTGAGTGTGTAAAATGGACATGAAGTCAGAAGCCCTCTAGTGATTCTTCAAAAGTGTGTGAGGGTGAGAGTTTTTTTAAAGGACAAAGTTCGGAAGTACTCCAGAGGTTCTGGCAGAGTGTGTGTGTGTATGTGTGCGTGTCTGAAAAGGACATGCAATCAGTTGCCCTCCAGAGATTCTGCAATGGTGCATGCATGTGTTTATGTGTCTGTATGAGTGTGTAAAAAGGACAAGATGTCAGAAGCCCTCCAGATGTTCTGCAAGAGTGTGTGGTTGTGTTTAAAAAGGACACGACATCAGAATCCCTCCAGAGATTCTGCAATGGTGTGTATGTATGTGTTTATGTAAAAAGACCTTGAAATCAGAAGCCCTGTAAAGATTCGGCAAGGGTGTGAGTGTGTGTGTGTGTGTAAAAAGGACATGAAGTCAGAAGCCCTCCAGAGATTTGGCAAAGGTATGAATGTCAGTGCGTTTGTGTGTGTGTGTGTGTGTAAAAATGAGATGAAGTCAGAAGTCCTACAGAGAATCTGCAAGGGTATGAGTATGTGAGTGTGTAATAAGGACACGAACAAAAGCCCTTCAGAGGTTCTGCAATTGTGTGTGTGTGTGTGTAAAAAGGACAGTAAATCAGAAGCCATCTACAGATTCTGCAACGGTGTGTATATGTGTTTGTGTGTAAAAAGGACACGGAGTCAGAAGCCCTCCAGAGATTCTTCAATGGTGTGTATGTATGTGTTTATGTAAAAAGACCTTGAAATCAGAAGCCCTGTAACGATTCGGCAAGGGTGTGAGTGTGTGTGTGTGTGTGTATGTAATAAGGACACGACATCAGAATCCCATCAGATATTCTGCAATGGTGTGAATATATGTGTATATGTAAAACGGACTTGAAATCAGAAGCCCTGTAGAGATTCGGCAAGTGTGTGTGTAAAAAGGACTTGAAGTCAGAAACCCTCCAGAGATTCGGCAACTGGATGAGTGTGAGTGTGTGTGTGTGTGTGTGTGTAAAAATGAGACGAAATCAGAAGTCCTGCAGAGAATCTGCAAGTGTATTAGTGTGTGAGTTTGTAAATAGGACACGAACAGAAGCCGTCCAGAGGTTCTGCAAGTGTGTGTTTGTGTGTGTGTGAAAAGGACAGTAAGTCAGAAGCCTTCTAAAGATTCTGCAACTGTGTTTGTGTGTAAAAAAGGACACGAAGCCAGAAGCCCTCTAGTGATTCTGCCTCGGTATAAGTGTGAGTGTGTGTGTGTGTGTGTGTGTGTGTGGGTAAAAAGGAAACAAAATCAGAAGCCCTCTAGTGATTCTGCAAGGGTGTGTGTGTCTGTGTGTTTTTGCGTGTAAAAAGACACGATGTAAAGCGCCCAGAGATTCTGTAAGGGTGTGTGTGTGTGAGTGTGTAAAAAGGACACGAAGTCAGAAGCCCTATAGAGATTCTTCAACAGTGTGTGAGGGTGAGACTTTATAAAAAGAACAAAGATTTGAAGTTCTCCAGAGGTTATGCCAGGGTGTGTGTGTGTATGTGTGAAAAGGACAGTAAATCAGAAGCCTTCCAAAGATTCTGCAACTGTGTTTGTTTGTGTTTGTGTGTAAAAAGGACGGATGTCAGAAGCCCTCTAGTGAATCTGCCTGGGTATAAGTGTGAGTGTGTGTGTGTATGGGTGAGTGTGTGTGTGTGTATAAAGGAAACAAAATCCGAAGCCCTCTAGTGATTTTGCAAGGGTGTGTGTGTGTGTGTATGTGTAAAAAGACACGAATTCAAGGGCTACAGAGATTCTGTAAGGGTGTGTATGTGTGAGTGTGTAAAAAGGACACGAAGTCAGAAGCCCTCTAGAGATTCTACAAAAGTGTGTGAGGGTGAGAGTTTTTATAAAGGACAAAGGTCGGAAAGTCTCCAGAGATTCTGCCAGAGTGTGAGTGTGTATGTGTGTGTGTGTAAAAAGGACACGATATCAGAAGTCATCAAGAGATACTGCAAGGGTGTGTGTATGTTTGTATGTGTCTATGTGAGTGTGTAAAAAGGATACGAAATCAGAAGCCCTCCAGATGTTCTGCAAGCGTGTGTGTTTGTGTGTGTGTGTGTGTATGTGTAATAAGGACACGACATTAGAATCCCTCCAGAGTTTCTGCAATGGTGTGAATGTATGTTCATATGTAAAACGGACTTGAAATCAGAAGTCCTATAGAGATTCGGCAAGGGTGTGAGGGTGTGTGTGTGTGTGTGTGTGTGTGTGTGTGTGTGTGTAAAAAGGACATGAAGTCAGAAACCCTCCAGAGATTCGGCAACGGTATGAGTGTTTGTGTGCGTGGGTAAAAATAAGAAGTCAGAAATCCTGCAGAGAATCTTCAAGGGTATGAGTGTGTGAGTTTGTAAATAGGTCACGAACAGAAGCCCTCCAGAGGTTCTGCAAGTGTGTGTTTTTGTGTGTGTGTGAAAAGGACAGTAAGTCAGAAGCCTTCTAAAGATTCTGCAACTGTGTTTGTGTGTGTTTGTGTGTAAAAAGAACACGAAGCCAGAAGCCCTCTAGAGATTCTCCTTGGTATAAATGTGAGTGTGTGTGTGTGTAAAAAGGAAACAAAATCAGAAGCCCTCTAATGATTCTGCAAGGGTGTGTGTGTGTGTGTGTGTGTGTGTGTAAAAAGACATGAATTCAAGGGCTACAGATATTCTGTAAGGGTGTGTATGTGTGAGTGTGTAAAATGGACATGAAGTCAGAAGCCCTCTAGTGATTCTTCAAAAGTGTGTGAGGGTGAGAGTTTTTTTAAAGGACAAAGTTCGGAAGTACTCCAGAGGTTCTGGCAGAGTGTGTGTGTGTATGTGTGCGTGTCTGAAAAGGCCATGAAATCAGATTCCCTCCAGAGATTCTGCAAGGGTGCATGCATGTGTGTATGTGTCTGTGTGAGTTTGTCAAAAGGACAAGAAGTCAGAATCCCTCCAGATGTTCTGCAAGTGTGTGTGGGTGTGTTTAAAAAGGACACGACATCAGAATCCCTCCAGAGATTCTGCAATGGTGTGTATGTATGTGTTTATGTAAAAAGACCTTGAAATCAGAAGCCCTGTAATGATTCGGCAAGGGTGTGTGTGTATGTGTGTGTAAAAAGGACATGAAGTCAGAAGCCCTCCAGAGATTTGGCAAAGGTATGAGTGTGAGTGTGTGTGTCTGTGTGTGTTAAAATGAGAAGATATCAGAAGTCCTACAGAGAATCAGCAAGGGTATGAGTGTGTGAGTGTGTAAGAAGGACACGAACAAAAGCTCTTCGGAGTTTCTGCAATTGTGTGTGTGTGTGTGTGTGTGTAAAAAGGACAGTAAATCAGAAGCCTTCTACAGATTCTGCAACGGTGTGTATATGTGTTTGTGTGTAAAAAGGACACGGAGTCAGAAGCCCTCCAGAGATTCTTCAATGGTGTATATCTATGTGTTTATGTAAAATGACCTTGAAATCAGAAGCCCTGTAAAGATTCGGCAAGGGTGTGTGTGTGTGTGTGTGTGTGTGTGTGTGTGTGTGTGTGTAAAAAGGACATGGAGTCAGAAGCCCTCGAAAGATTCGGCAAAGGTATGAATGTGTGTGTGTGTGTGTGTGTGTGTGTAAAAATGAGACGAAGTCAGAAGTCCTACAGAGAATCCTCAAGGGTATGAGTGTGTGAGTTTGTAAGAAGGACACGAAGAAAAGCCCTCCAGAGTTTCTGCAAGGGTGTGTGTGTGTCTGCGTGTGTGTAAAAAGGACAGTAAATCAGAAGCCTTCTACAGATTCTGCAAAGGTGTGTATATGTGTTTGTGTGTAAAAAGGACACGGAGACAGAAGCCCTCTAGTGATTCTTCAACATGTGTGAGGGTGAGAGTTTTAAAAAAGGACAATGGTCGGAAGTTCTCCAGAGTTTCTGCCAGGGTGTGTGTGTGTGTGTGTATGTAATAAGGACATGACATCAGAATCCCTCCAGAGATTCTGCAATGGTGTGAATGTATGTGTTTATGTAAAACGGACTTGAAATCAGAAGTCCTGTAGAGATTCGGCATGTGTGTGAGTGTGTGTGTAAAAAGGACATGGAGTCAGAAACCCTCCAGAGATTCGGCAACGGTATGAGTGTGAGTGTGTGTGTGCGTGTGTAAAAATGAGACGAAATCTGAAGTCCTGCAGAGTATCTGCAAGTGTATTAGTGTGTGAGTTTGTAAATAGGTCATGAACAGAAGCCCTCCAGAGGTTCTGGAAGTGTGTGTTTGTGTGTGTGTGAAAAGGACAGTAAGTCAGAAGCCTTCTAAAGTTTCTGCAACTGTGTTTGTGTGTAAAAATGACACGACGCCAGAAGCCCTATAGTCATTCTGCCTGGGTATAAGTGTGAGTGCGTGTGTGTGTTTGTGTGTGTAAAATGGAAACAAAATCAGAAGCCCTCAGGTGATTCTGCAAGGGTGTGTGTGTGTGTGTCTGTGTGTTTTTGCGTGTAAAAAGACACGATGTAAAGCGCCCAGATTTTCTGTAAGGGTGTGTGTGTGTGAGTGTGTAAAAAGGACACGAGGTCAGAAGCCCTCTAGAGATTCTTCAACAGTGTGTGAGGGTGAGACTTTTTAAAAAGAACAAAGATTTTAAGTTCTCCAGAGGTTATGCCAGGGTGTGTGTGTGTATGTGCGAAAAGGACAGTAAGTCAGAAGCCTTCCAAATATTCTGCAAATGCGTTTGTTTGTGTTTGTGTGTAAAAAGGACACGAAGTCAGAAGCCCTCAAGTGATTCTTCAAAAGTGTGTGAGGGTGAGAGTTTTTTAAAAGGACAAAGTTCGGAAATACTCCAGAGGTCCTGCCGGAGTGTGTGTGTATGTGTGCGTGTCTAAAAAGGACATGAAATCAGATGCCCTCCAGAGATTCTGCAAGGGTGCATGCATGTGTGTATGTGTCTGTGTGAGTGTGTAAAAAGGACAAGAAGTCAGAAGCACTCCAGATGTTCTGCAAGTGTGTGTGTGGGTGTGTTTAAAAAGAACACGACATCAGAATCCCTCAAGAGATTCTGCTATGGTGTGTATGTATGTGTTTATGTAAAAAGACATTGAAATCAGAAGCCCTGTAACGATTCGGCAAGGGTGTGAGTGTGTGTGTGTGTGTGTGTGTGTGTGTGTATAAGGACATGAAGTCAGAAGCCTTCAGAGATTCGGCAAAGGTATGAGTGTGAGTGTGTGTGTGTAAAATGAGAAGAAATCAGAAGTCCTACAGACAATCTGCAAGGGTATGAGTGTGTGTGAGTGTGTAAGAAGGACACGAACAAAAGCCCTTCAGAGGTTCTGCAATTGTGTGTGTGTGTGTAAAAAGGACAGTAAATCAGAAGCCTTCTACAGATTCTGCAACGGTGTGTATATGTGTTTGTGTGTAAAAAGGACACGGAGTCAGAAGCCCTCTAGTGATTCTTCAACAGTGTGTGAGGGTGAGAGTTTTAAAAAAGGACAATGGTCGGAAGTTCTCCACAGGTTCTGCCAGGGTGTGTGTGTGTGTGTGTGTGTGTGTGCGTGTGTGTGTGTGTGTGTGTATGTGTGTGTAATAAGGACACGACATCAGAATCCCTCCAGAGATTCTGCAATGTTGTGAATGTATGTGTATATGTAAAACGGACTTGAAATCAGAAGCCCTGTAGAGTCGGCATGCGTGTGAGTGTGTGTGTGTGTGTGTGTGTGTGTGTAAAAATGAGACGAAGTCAGAAGTCCTACAGAGAATCTGCAAGGGTATGAGTGTGTGAGTGTGTAAGAAGGACACGAACAAAAGCCCTCCAGAGGTTCTGCAAGTGTGTGGGTGTGTGTGTGTGTGTGTGTGTGTGTGTAAAAAGGACAGTAAATCAGAAGCCTTCTACAGATTCTGCAACGGTGGTATTTGTGTTTGTTTGTAAAAAGTTCATGGGAGTCAGAAGCCATCTAGTGATTCTTCAACAGTGTGTGAGGGTGAGAGTTTTAAAAAAGGACAATGGTCGGAAGTTCTCCAGAGGTTCTGCCAGGGTGTGTGTGTGTGTGTGTGTGTGTGTGTAATAAGGACACGACATCAGAATCCCTCCAGAGATTCTGCAATGGTTTGTATGTATGTGTATATGTAAAAAGAACTTGAAATCAGAAGCCCTGTAAAGATTCGGCAAGGGTGTGAGAGTGTGTGTGTGTGTGTGTGTGTGTGTGTGTGTGCGTGTGTGTTTTTAAAATGGACATGAAGTCAGAAGCCCTCCAGAGATTCGGCAAAGTTATGAGTGTGAGTGAGTGTGTGTGTGTGTGTGTGTAAAAATGAGACGAAGTCAGAAGTCCTACAGAGAATCTGCAAGGGTATGAGTGTGTGAGTGTGTAAGAAGGACACGAACAAAAGGCCTCCAGAGGTTCTGCAAGTGTGTGTCTGTGTGTGTGTGTGTGTGTGTAGAAAGGACATTAAATCATAAGCCTTCTACAGATTCTGCAACGGTGTGTATATGTGTTTGTGTGTAAAAAGGACACGGAGTCAGAAGCCCTCTAGTGATTCTTCAACAGTGTGTGAGGGTGAGTGTTTTAAAAAAGGACAATGGACGGAAGTTCTCCAGAGGTTCTCGCAGGGTGTGTGTGTGTGTGTTTTTAATAAAGACACGACATCAGAATGCCCCCAGAGATTCTACAATGGTGTGAATGTATGTGTATATGTAAAACGGACTTGAAATCAGAAGCCCTGTAGAGATTCGGCATGGGTGTGAGTGTGTGTGTGTGTGTGTGTGTGTGTGTGTGTGTGTGTGTGAAAAGGACATGAAGTCAGAAACTTTGCAGAGATTCAGCAACGGTATGAGTGTGAGTGTGTGTGTGCATGTGTGAAAATGAGACGAACTCTGAAGTCCTGCAGAGAATCTGCAAGGGTATGAGTGTGATTTTGTGAATAGGACATGAACAGAAGCCCTCCAGAGGTTCTGCAAGTGTGTGTTAAAAAAGGACAGTAAGTCAGAAATCTTCTAAAGATTCTGAAACTGTGTTTTTGTGTGTTTGTTTGTAAAAATGAAATGAAGTCAGGAGCCCTCTAGTGATTCTGCCTGGGTATAAGTGTGAGTGTGTGTGTGTGTGTGTGTGTGTGTGTCTAAAAAGGAAACAAAATCAGAAGCCCTCTAGTGATTCTGCAAGGGTGTGTGTGTTAAAAAACACGAATTCAAGAGCTACAGAGATTCTGTAAAGGTGTGTATATGTGAGTGTGTAAAAAGGACATGAAGTCAGAAGCCCTCTAGAGATTCTTCAACAGTGTGTGGGGCTAGACTTTTTAAAAAGGACAAAGGTTTGAAGTTCTCCAGAGTTTATGCCATGGTGTGTGTGTGTATGTGTGTTTGTCTAAAAAGGACACGAAATCAGAAGTCCTCCAGAGATTCTACAAGTGTGCATGCATGTGTGTATGTGTCTGTGTGAGTGTGTAAAAAGGACACGAAGTCATAAGCCCTCCAGATATTCTGCAGGGTGTGTGAGTGCGTTGTGTGTGTAAAAAGTACACGACATCAGAATCCCTCAATAGATTCTGCAATGGTGTGAATGTATTTGTATATGTAAAACGGACTTAAAATCAGAAGCCCTGTAGAGATTCGGCAAGGGTGTGTGTGTGTGTGTGTGTGTGTGTGTGTGTGTGTGTGTAAAAAGGACATGAAGTCGGAAACCCTCCAGAGATTCGGCAACGGTATGTGTGTGAGTGTGTGTTCGTAAAAATGAGACGAAGTCAGAAGTCATGCAGAGAATCTGCAATGGTATGAGTGTGTGAGTTTGTAAATAGGACACGAACAGAAGCCCTCCAGAGGTTCTGCAAGTGGGTGTTTGTGTGTGTGTGAAAAGGACAGTAAGTCAGAAGCCTTCTAAAGATTCTGCAACTGTGTTTGTGTGTAAAAAGGACACGAAGCCAGAGGCCCTCTAGTATTCTGCCTGGTATAAGTATGAGTGTGTGTGTGTGTGTGTGTGTGTGTGTTAAAAGACACGAATTAAAGCGCTACAGAGATTCTGTAAGGGTGTGTATATGTGAGTGTGTAAAAAGGACACAAAGTCAGAAGCCCTCTAGAGATTCTTCAACAGTGTTTGGGGTGATTCTTTTTAAAAAGGACAAAGGTTTGAAGTTCTCCAGAGTTTATGCCAGGGTGTGTGTGTGTGTATGTGTGTCTGTCTAAAAAGGACATGAAATCAGAAGTCCTCCAGAGATTTTACAAGGGTGCGTGCATGTGTGTATGAGTCTGTGTTAGTGTGTAAAAGGACACGAAGTCATAAGCCCTCCAGATATTCTGCAAGGGTGTGTGTGTGTGCGTGTCTGTAAAAAGTACATGACATCAGAATCCCTCCATAGATTCTGCAATGGTGTGAATGTATGTGTATATGTAAAAAAGACTTGAAATCCGAAGCCGTGTAGAGATTCTGCAAGGGTGTGAGTGTGTGTGTGTATGTTTGTGTGTGTATAAAAATGAGACGAAGTCACAGGTACTGCTGAGAATCTGCAAGGGTATGAGTGTGTGAGTGTGTAAGAAGGACACGAATTCAGAAGCCGTCTAGAGTTTCTGCAAGTGTTTGAGAGTGAATGTGTTTGTGTGTGTGTGTGTAAAAATACATGAATCAGAATCCCTCCAGAGATTCTGCAAGGTTGTGTGTGTGAAAAGGCCACCGAATCAGGATCCTTCTAGAGATTATGCAATGGTGTGTATGTGGTGTGTGTGTGTGTGTGTGTAAAAATGAGAATAAGTCAGAAGCCCTCTATAGTTTCTGCAAATGTATGAGTGTGAGTGTGTGTGTATGTGTGTGTAAAAAGGCCATTAATTCAGAAGCCCTCCATAGATTCTGCAAGTGTGATAGCGTGTGTGTTTCTGTGTAAAATGGACGGGAATTCAGAAGCCCTCCATAGATTCTTCAAGGGTGCGTGTATGTGAGTGTGTGTGTAAAAAGGACCTGAAGTGAGAAGCCCTCTAGAGATTCTGCAAGTGTGTGAGTGTGTGTGTTTGCGTGTGTGTGTGTGTGAAAAGGACACGACATCAGAATCCCTCCAGAGATTCTGCAACGGTGTGAATGTATGTGTATATGTAAAAAGGACTTGAAATTAGAAGCCCTGTAGATATCTGGCAAGGGTGTGAGTGTGTGTGTGTGTGTGTGTGTGTGTGTGTAAAAAGTACATGAAGTCAGAAGTCCTCCAGAGATTCAGCAAGTGTATGAGTGTGAGTGTCGGTGTGTGTGTGTAAAAAGAACATGAAGTCAGTCGACATCCAGAGATTCTGCAAGGGTATGTGTGTGAATGTGTGTGTGTGTGTGTGTAAAAAGGACCCGAAGTCAGAAGCCCTCTAGAGATTCTGCAAGGGTATGAGTGTGAGTGTGTGTGTGTGTAAAAATGGGAATAAGTCAGAAGCCCTCCAGAGTTTCTGCAAATGTATGAGTGTTAGTGTGTGTGTGTAAAAAGGCCATTAATTCAGCAGTGCACCATAGATTCTGCAAGTGTGTGTGTTTGTGTGTGTGTGTGTGTAAAAAGGACATGAAGTCAGAAGCCCTCCAGAGATTCAGCAAGGGTATGAGTGTGTGTGTGTGTTGTGTGTGTGTAAAAAGAACACGAAGTCAGTAGACATCCAGAGATTCTGCAAGGGTATGTGTGTGAATTTGTGTGTGTGTGTGTGTGGGTAAAAACGACACGAAGTCAGAAGCCCTCCAGATATTCTGCAAGGATGTGTGTGTGTGTGTTTGCAAATAGGACACGAAGTCAGGAGCCATGCAGATATTATGCAAGGATGTGTGTGTGTAAAAAGAACACTACGTCAGAAGCCCTCCATAGATACTGCAAGACTGTCAGTGTATGTGTGTGTGTGTGTTAAAAGGACACGATGTCAGAAGCCCTCCAGAGATTTAGCAAGGGAGTGAGTGAGTGTGGGTTTTTGTGTGTGTAAAAAGGACATGAATTCAGAAGCCCTACAGAGTTTCTGAAAGGGTTTGAGAGTGAATGTGTTTGTGTGTGTGTAAAAAGTACACGAAATCAGAATCACTCCAGAGCTTCTGCAAGGTTGTGTGTGTGAAAAGGCCACCAAAACAGGAGTCTTCTAGAGATTATGCAATGGTGTGTATGTGTGTGTGTGTGTAAAAATTAGAATAAGTCAGAAACCCTCCAGAAATTCTGCATATGTATGAGAGTAAGTGTGTGTGAAAAGGCCATTAAATCAGAAGCCCTCCAGAAATTCTGCATATGTATGAGAGTAAGTGTGTGTGAAAAGGCCATTAAATCAGAAGCCCTCCAGAGATTCTGCAAGTGTGTGAATGTGTGTTTGTTTGTAAAATGGACGTGAATTCAGAAGCCCTCCATAGAGTTTGCAATGGTCCGTGTATGTGCGTGTGTGTGTAAAAAGGACCCGAAATCAGAAGCCCTCTAGAGATTCTGCAAGGGTATGAGTGTGAGTGTGTGTGTGTGTAAAAAGGAAACAAAATCAGAAGGCCTCTAATGTTTCTGCAAGGGTGTGTGTGTGTGTGTGTTTGCGTGTAAAAAGACACGATGTAAAGCGCCCAGAGATTCTGTAAGGGTGTGTGTGTGAGTGTGTAAAAAGGGCACGAAGTCAGAAGCCCTCTAGAGATTCTTCAACAGTGTGTGCGGGTGAGAGTGTTTAAAAAGGACAAAGGTCGGAAGTCCCCCAGAGTTTCTGTCAGGGTATGTGTGTGTATGTGTGTGTGTGTCTAAAAAGGACACCCATTCAGAAGCCCTGCAGAGATTCTGCAAGGGTGTGTGCATGTGTGTGTATGAGTGTGTAAAAAGAACACGAAGTTGAAGCCCTCCAGATGTTCTGCAAGGGTGTGTGTGTGTGTGTGTGTGTGTGTGTATGTAAAAGGACACGAATTCAGAAGCCCTCCAGAGATTCTGCAAGGGTGCGTGTATGTGTGTGAAAAGGACACGGAGTCAGAACACTCCAGAGATTCTGCAAGGGTGTGTGTTTGTGTGTGTGTGTAAAAAGGACATGAAGTCAGAAACCCTCTAGAGATTCTGCAAAGATGTGCGTGTTTTTGTATGTACAAATGACACGGGTTTAGAAGCCCTCCAGAGATTCTCCAATGGTATGCGTGTGTGTGTGTGTGTGTGTGTGTAAAGGACCCGAAGTCCGAAGTCCTCTAAAGAATCTGGAAGGGTGTGAGTGTGTGTGTGTGTGTGTGTGTGTGTGTGGAAAAAGAACACGAAGTCTGAAGCCCTCCAGAGATTCTGCAAGGGTATTAGTGTGAGTATGTGTATGTGTGTGTGTAAAAAGACATAAACTCAGAAGCACTCCTGATATTCTGGAAGGTTGTGAGTGTGTATGTGTGTGTTTGTGTGTGTTTAAAGAGGACATGTAGTCAGAAGCCCACTAGAGATTCTGCAAGGGTGTGTGTGTGTGTGTTAAAAGGACACAAAATCAGAAGCCCTCTAGAGAGTCCACAAGGGTATGAGTGTGAGTGTGTGTGTGTGTGTAAAAAGAACACTAAGTCAGAAGCCCTCTAGAGATTCTGTAGGGGTAGGAGTGTATGTGTGTGTGTGAGTGTGTAAAAAGACAGGAAGTCAGAAGTCCTCCAGAGATTCTGTAAGGTTGCATGTATGTGTGTGTGTGTGTGTGTGTTTGTAAAAAGGACATGAAATCAGAGGCCCACTAGAGATTCTGCAGAGGTGTGAGTGTGTTTCTGTGTGGAGGAAAAAGACACGAAGTCAGAAGCCCTCTAGAGATTCTGTATGGGTAGGAGTGTGAGTGTTTGTGTGTGTGTGTGTGTGTGTGTAAAAGGACACGAATTCCGAAGCCCTCCAGAGATTTTGCAAGAGTGCATGTATGTGTAAAAAGGACATGAAGTCAGAAACCCTCTAGAGATTCTGCAAGGATGTGTGTGTGTTTGTATGTAAAAAGGACAAGACTGTAGAAGCCCTACAGAGATTATCCAAGGGTGTGCGTGTGTGTGTGTGTGTGTGTGTGTATAAAGGACACGATGTCAGAGGCCCTCCAGAGATTCTTCTAGGGTTTGTGTGTGAGTGTGTGTGTAAAATGGACACGAAGTCAGAAGCCCTCTAAAGATTCTGCAAGGGAGCGTGTATGTGTGTGTTTGTGTATGTGTTTGGGAAAAGGACATGAAGTGTGAAGCCCTAAGGAGATTCTGGAAAGTTATGAGTGTGAGTGTGTGTGTGTGTGTGTGTAAAAAGATAACGAATTCAGAAGCCCTCCAGAGATTCTGTAATGGTGCGTGTGTGAGTGTGTGTGTGTGTGTGTAAAAAGGACACGAAGTCAGAAGGCATCCAGAGATTCTGCAAGGGTGCATGTATGTGTGCGTGTGTCCATAAAAAGGACATAAAAGGAGACAAAATCCAGAATCCCTCCAGTGATTCAGCAAGTGTGTGTGTGTGTGTGTGTGTGTGTAAAAAGGACACGAAGTCAGAAGCCCTCCTGAGATTCGGCAACGGTATGAGTGTTTGTGTGCGTGGGTAAAAATAAGAAGTCATAAGTCCTGCAGAGAATCTGCAAGGGCATGAGTGTGTGAGTTGGTAAATAGGTCACGAACAGAAGCCCTCCAGAGGTTCTGCAAGTGTGTGTTTGTGTGTGTGTGTGTGAAAAGGACAGTAAGTCAGAAGCCTTCGAAAGATTCTGCAACTGTGTTTGTGTGTAAAAAGGACACGAAGCCAGAAGCCCTCTAGTGATTCTGTGGGTATAAGTGTGAGTGTGTGTGTGTGTGTGTAAAAAGGAAACAAAATCAGAAGCCCTCTAGTGATTCTGCAAGAGAGAGTGTGTGTGTGTGTGTGTGTGTTTTGCGTGTAAAAAGACACGATGTAAAGCGCCCAGAGATTCTGTAAGGGTGTGTGTGTGTGAATGTGTAAAAAGGACACTAAGTCAGAAGCCCTCTAGAGATTCTTCAACAGTGTGTGAGGGTGAGACTTTTTAAAGAGCACAAAGATTTGAAGTTCTCAAGAGGTTATGCCAGGGTGTGTGTGTATGTGTGAAAAGGACAATAAGTCAGAAGCCTTCCAAAAATTCTGCAACTGTGTTTGTTTGTGTTTGTGTGTAAAAAAGACACGAAGTCAGAAGCCCTCTAGTGATTCTGCATGGGTATAAGTGTGAGTGTGTGTGTGTATGTGTGTGTGTGTGTGTATAAAGGAAACAAAATCCGAAGCCCTCTAGTGATTTTGCAAGGGTGTGTGTGTATGTGTAAAAAGACACGAATTCAAGGGCTACAGAGATTCTGTAAGGGTGTGTATGTGTGAGTGTGTAAAAAGTACACGATATCAGAAATCATCAAGAGATACTGCAAGGGTGTTTGTATGTTTGTATGTGTCTATGTGAGTGTGTAAAAAGGACACGAAGTCAGAAG
The DNA here is from genome assembly GCF_050624435.1 of Tenrec ecaudatus. Classification (NCBI taxonomy): domain Eukaryota; kingdom Metazoa; phylum Chordata; class Mammalia; order Afrosoricida; family Tenrecidae; genus Tenrec; species Tenrec ecaudatus. The sequence goes on from NW_027457903.1 coordinate 120,918, forward strand.
CCCTCCAGATTTTCTGCAAGCGTGTGTGTGTGTGTGTGTGTGTGTGTGTGTGTAATAAGGACACGACATCAGAATCCCTCCAGAGATTCTGCAATGGTGTGAATGTATGTGTATATGTAAAACGGACTTGAAATCAGAAGCCCTGTAGAGATTCGGCAAGTGTGTGAGTGTGTGTAAAAAGGACATGAAGTCAGAAACCCTCCAAAGATTCGGCAACGGTATGAGTGTGAGTGTGTGTGTGCGTATGTAAAAATGAGACAAAATTAGAAGTCCTGCAGAGAATCTGCTGGTCTACTAGTGTGTGAGTTTGTAAATAGGACACGAACAGAAGCCCTCCAGAGGTTCTGCAAGTGTGTGTTTGTGTGTGTGTGAAAAGGACAGTAAGTCAGAAGCCTTCTAAAGGTTCTGCAACTGTGTTTGTGTGTAAAAAGGACACAAAGCCAGAAGCCCTCTAGTCCTTCAGCCTGGGTATAAGTGTGAGTGTGTGTGTGTGTGTTTGTGTGTGTGTAAAAAGGAAACAAAATCAGAAGCCCTCAGGTGATTCTGCAAGGGTGTGTGTGTGTGTTTTTGCGTGTAAAAAGACACGATGTAAAGCGCCCAGAGATTCTGTAAGGGTGTGTGTGTGTGAATGTGTAAAAAGGACACTAAGTCAGAAGCCCTCTAGAGATTCTTCAACAGTGTGTGAGGGTGAGACTTTTTAAAGAGCACAAAGATTTGAAGTTCTCAAGAGGTTATGCCAGGGTGTGTGTGTGTATGTGTGAAAAGGACAATAAGTCAGAAGCCTTCCAAAAATTCTGCAACTGTGTTTGTTTGTGTTTGTGTGTAAAAAGGACACGAAGTCAGAAGCCCTCTAGTGATTCTGCATGGGTATAAGTGTGAGTGTGTGTGTGTATGTGTGTGTGTGTGTGTATAAAGGAAACAAAATCCGAAGCCCTCTAGTGATTTTGCAAGGGTGTGTGTGTATGTGTAAAAAGACACGAATTCAAGGGCTACAGAGATTCTGTAAGGGTGTGTATGTGTGAGTGTGTAAAAAGTACACGATATCAGAAATCATCAAGAGATACTGCAAGGGTGTTTGTATGTTTGTATGTGTCTATGTGAGTGTGTAAAAAGGACACGAAGTCAGAAGCCCTCCAGATTTTCTGCAAGCGTGTGTGTGTGTGTGTGTGTGTGTGTGTAATAAGGACACGACATCAGAATCCCTCCAGAGATTCTGCAATGGTGTGAATGTATGTGCATATGTAAAACGGACTTGAAATAAGAAGTCCTTTAGAGATTTGGCAAGGGTGTGAGCGAGTGTGTGTGTGTATGTGTGTGTCCGTGTGTGTGTGTGTGTGTAAAAAGGACATGAAGTCAGAAACCCTCTAGAGACTCGGCAACGGTATTAGTGTGAGTGTGTGTGCGTGTGTAAAAATGAGACGAAATTTGAGGTGCTGCAGAGAATCTGCAAGGGTATGCGTGTGCGAGTTTGTAAATAGGTCACGAACAGAAGCCCTCCAGAGGTTCTGCAAGTGTGTGTTTGTGTGTGTGTGTGAAAAGGACAGTAAGTCAGAAGCCTTCTAAAAATTCTGTAACTGTGTTTCTGTATGTTTGTGTGTAAAAAGGACACGAAGCCAGAAGCCCTCTAGTGATTCTCCTTGGTATAAGTGTGAGTGTGTGTGTGTGTGTGTGTAAAAAGGAAACAAAATCAGAAGCCCTCTAGTGATTCTGCAAGGGTGTGTGTGTGTGTAAAAAGACATGAATTCAAGGGCTACAGATATTCTGTAAGGGTGTGTATGTGTGAGTGTGTAAAATGGACATGAAGTCAGAAGCCCTCTAGTGATTCTTCAAAAGTGTGTGAGGGTGAGAGTTTTTTAAAAGGACTAAGTTCAGAAGTACTCCAGAGGTTCTGCCAGAGTGTGTGTGTGTATGTGTGCGTGTCTAAAAAGGACATGAAATCAGATGCCCTCCAGAGATTCTGCAAGGGTGCATGCATGTGTGTATGTGTCTGTGTGAGTGTGTAAAAAGGACAAGAAATCAGAAGCCCTCCAGATGTTCTGCAAGTGTGTGTGGGTGTGTTTAAAAAGGACACGACATCAGAATCCCTCCAGAGATTCTGCAATGGTGTGTATGTATGTGTTTATGTAAAAAGACCTTGAAATCAGAAGCCCTGTAAAGATTCGGCAAGGGTGTGAGTGTGTGTGTGTGTATGTGTGTAAAAAGGACAGGAAGTCAGAAGCGCTCCAGAGATTCGGCAAAGGTATAAGTGTGAGTGTGTGTGTGTGTCTGTGTGTGTGTGGAAAAATGAGAGGAAGTCAGAAGTCATACAGAGAATCTGCAAGGGTATGAGTGTGTGAGTGTGTAAGAAGGACACGAACAAAAGACCTTCAGAGGTTCTGCAATTGTGTGTGTGTGTGTGTAAAAAGACTGTAAATCAGAAGCCTTCTACAGATTCTGCAACGGTGTGTATATGTGTTTGTGTGTAAAAAGGACACGGAGTCAGAAGCCCTCTAGTGATTCTTCAACAGTGTGTGAGGGTGAGAGTTTTAAAATAGGACAATGGTCGGAAGTTCTTCAGAGGTTCTGCCAGGGTGTGTGTGTGTGTGTGTATGTGTGTGTAATAAGGACACGACATCAGAATCCCCCCAGAGATTCTGCAATGGTGTGAATGTATGTGTATATGTAAAACGGACTTGAAATAAGCCCTGTAGAGATTCGGCATGCGTGTGAGTGTGTGTGTGTGTGTGTGTGTAAAAAAGACATGAAGTAAAAAACCCTCTAGAGACCCGGCAACGGTATTAGTGTGAGTGTGTGTGCGTGTGTAAAAATGAGACGAAATCAGAGGTCCTGCAGAGAATCTGCAAGGGTATGCGTGTGTGAGTTTGTAAATAGGTCACGAACAGAAGCCCTCCAGAGGTTCTGCAAGCGTGTGTTTGTGTGTGTGTGTGAAAAGGACAGTAAGTAAGAAGCCTTCTAAAGACTCTGAAACTGTGTTTTTGTGTGTTTGTGTGTAAAAAGGACACGAAGCCAGAAGCCCTCTAATGATTCTGCCTAGATATAAGTGTGTGTGTGTGTGTGTGTGTAGTGTGTGTAAAAAGGAAACAAAATCAGAAGCCCTCTAGTGATTCTGCAAGTGTGTGTGTGGGTGTGTGTGTAAAAAGACAGTAATTCAAGGGCTACAGATATTCTATAAGAGTGTGTATGTGTGAGTGTGTAAAATGGACATGAAGTCAGAAGCCCTCTAGAGATTCTTCAAAAGTGTGTGAGGGTGAGAGTTTTTTAATAGGACAAAGGACGCAAGTATTCCAGAAGTTCTGCCAGAGTGTGTGTGTGTATGTGTGCGTGTCTAAAACGGACATGAAATCAGATGCCCTCAAGTGATTCTGCAAGGGTGCATGCATGTGTGTATGTGTCTGTGTGAGTGTGTAAAAAGGACAAGATGTCAGAAGCCCTCCAGATGTTCTGCATGTGTGTGTGGGTGTGTTTAAAAAGGACACAACATCAGAATCCCTCCAGAGATTCTGCAATGGTGTGTATGTATGTGATTATGTTAAAAGTCCTTGAAATCAGAAACCCTGTAAAGATTCGGCAAGGGTGTGAGTTTGTGTGTGTGTGTGTAAAAAGGACATGAAGTCAGAAGCCCTCCAGAGATTCGGCAAAGGTATGAGTGTGAGTGTGTGTGTGTGTAAAACCAGAGGAATTCAGAAGTCCTACAGACAATCTGCAAGGGTATGAGTGTGTGAGTGTGTAAGAAGGACACGAACAAAAGCCCTTAAGAGGTTCTGCAATTGTGTGTGTGTGTGTTTGTGTGTGTGTAAAAAGGACAGTAAATCAGATGCTTTCTATAGATTCTGCAACGGTGTGTATATGTGTTTGTGTGTAAAAAGGACACGGTGTCAGAAGCCCTCTAGTGATTCTTCAACAGTGTGTGAGGGTGAGAGTTTTAAAAGAGGACAATGGTCGGAAATTCTCCAGAGGTTCTGCAAGGGTGTGTGTGTGTGTGTTTAAAAAGGACACGACATCAGAATCCCTTTCAGAGATTCTGCAATGGTGTGTATGTATGTGATTATATTAAAAGACCTTGAAATCAGAAACCCTGTAAAGATTCGGCAAGGGTGTGAGTGTGTGTGTGTGTGTGTGTGTGTGTGTGTGTGTGTGTGTAAAAAGGACATGAAGTCAGAAGCCCTCCAGAGATTCGGCAAAGGTATGAGTGTGAGAGTGTGTGTGTTTGTAAAAATGAGAAGAAATCAGAAGTCCTACAGAGAATCCTCAAGGGTATGAGTGTGTGAGTGTGTAAGAAGGACATGAACAAAAGCCCTTCAGAGGTACTGCAATTGTGTGTGTGTGTGTGTGTGTGTGTAAAAAGGACAGTAAATCAGAAGCCTTCTACAGATTCTGCAACGGTGTGTATATGGGTTTGCGTGTAAAAAGGACACGGAGTCAGAACCCCTCCAGAGATTCTTCAATGGTGTGTATGTATGTGTTTAGGTAAAAAGACCTTGAAATCAGAAGCCCTGTAAAGATTCGGCAAGGGTGTGTGTGTGTGTGTAAAAAGGACATGAAGTCAGAAGCCCTCCAGAGATTCGGCAAAGGTATGAGTGTGAGTGTGTGTGTGTGTGTGTGTGTGTGTGTGTGTAAAAATGAGACGAAGTCAGAAGTCCTACAGATAATCCTCAAGGATATGAGTGTGTGAGTGTGTAAGAAGGACACGAAGGAAAGCCCTCCAGAGTTTCTGCAAGGGTGTGTGTGTTTCTCGGTGTGTGTGTGTGTGTGTGTGTGTGTGTAAAAAGGACAGTAAATCAGAAGCCTTCTACAGATTCTGCAACGGTGTGTATGTGTGTTTGTGTGTAAAAAGGACACGGATACAGAAGCCCACTAGTGATTCTTCAACAGTGTGTGAGGGTGAGAGTTTTAAAAAAGGACAATGGTCGGAAGTTCTCCAGAGGTTCTGCCAGGGTGTGTGTGTGTGTGTGTGTGTGTGTGTAATAAGGACACGACATCAGAATCCCTCCAGAGATTCTGCAATGGTGTGAATGTATGTGTATATGTAAAACGGACTTGAAATCAGAAGCCCTGTAGAGATTCGGCAAGTGTGTGAGTGTGTGTAAAAAGGACATGAAGTCAGAAACCCTCCAAAGATTCGGCAACGGTATGAGTGTGAGTGTGTGTGTGCGTATGTAAAAATGAGACGAAATCAGAAGTCCTGCAGAGAATCTGCAAGTGTACTAGTGTGTGAGTTTGTAAATAGGACACGAACAGAAGCCCTCCAGAGGTTCTGCAAGTGTGTGTTTGTGTGTGTGTGAAAAGGACAGTAAGTCAGAAGCCTTCTAAAGGTTCTGCAACTGTGTTTGTGTGTAAAAAGGACACAAAGCCAGAAGCCCTCTAGTCCTTCAGCCTGGGTATAAGTGTGAGTGTGTGTGTGTGTGTTTGTGTGTGTGTAAAAAGGAAACAAAATCAGAAGCCCTCAGGTGATTCTGCAAGGGTGTGTGTGTGTTTTTTTGCGTGTAAAAAGACACGATGTAAAGCGCCCAGAGATTCTGTAAGGGTGTGTGTGTGTGAATGTGTAAAAAGGACACTAAGTCAGAAGCCCTCTAGAGATTCTTCAACAGTGTGTGAGGGTGAGACTTTTTAAAGAGCACAAAGATTTGAAGTTCTCAAGAGGTTATGCCAGGGTGTGTGTGTGTATGTGTGAAAAGGACAATAAGTCAGAAGCCTTCCAAAAATTCTGCAACTGTGTTTGTTTGTGTTTGTGTGTAAAAAGGACACGAAGTCAGAAGCCCTCTAGTGATTCTGCATGGGTATAAGTGTGAGTGTGTGTGTGTATGTGTGTGTGTGTGTGTATAAAGGAAACAAAATCCGAAGCCCTCTAGTGATTTTGCAAGGGTGTGTGTGTATGTGTAAAAAGACACGAATTCAAGGGCTACAGAGATTCTGTAAGGGTGTGTATGTGTGAGTGTGTAAAAAGTACACGATATCAGAAATCATCAAGAGATACTGCAAGGGTGTTTGTATGTTTGTATGTGTCTATGTGAGTGTGTAAAAAGGACACGAAGTCAGAAGCCCTCCAGATTTTCTGCAAGCGTGTGTGTGTGTGTGAGTGTAATAAGGACACGACATCAGAATCCCTCCAGAGATTCTGCAATGGTGTGAATGTATGTGCATATGTAAAACGGACTTGAAATAAGAAGTCCTTTAGAGATTTGGCAACGGTGTGAGCGAGTGTGTGTGTGTATGTGTGTGTCCGTGTGTGTGTGTGTGTGTGTAAAAAGGACATGAAGTCAGAAACCCTCTAGAGACTCGGCAACGGTATTAGTGTGAGTGTGTGTGCGTGTGTAAAAATGAGACGAAATTTGAGGTCCTGCAGAGAATCTGCAAGGGTATGCGTGTGCGAGTTTGTAAATAGGTCACGAACAGAAGCCCTCCAGAGGTTCTGCAAGTGTGTGTTTGTGTGTGTGTGTGAAAAGGACAGTAAGTCAGAAGCCTTCTAAAAATTCTGTAACTGTGTTTGTGTATGTTTGTGTGTAAAAAGGACACGAAGCCAGAAGCCCTCTAGTGATTCTCCTTGGTATAAGTGTGAGTGTGTGTGTGTGTGTGTGTAAAAAGGAAACAAAATCAGAAGCCCTCTAGTGATTCTGCAAGGGTGTGTGTGTGTGTAAAAAGACATGAATTCAAGGGCTACAGATATTCTGTAAGGGTGTGTATGTGTGAGTGTGTAAAATGGACATGAAGTCAGAAGCCCTCTAGTGATTCTTCAAAAGTGTGTGAGGGTGAGAGTTTTTTAAAAGGACTAAGTTCAGAAGTACTCCAGAGGTTCTGCCAGAGTGTGTGTGTGTATGTGTGCGTGTCTAAAAAGGATATGAAATCAGATCCCCTCCAGAGATTCTGCAAGGATGCATGCATGTGTGTATGTGTCTGTGTGAGTGTGTAAAAAGGACAAGAAGTCAGAAGCCTTCCAGATGTTCTGCAAGTGTGTGTGGGTGTGTTTAAAAAGGACACGACATCAGAATCCCTCCAGAGATTCTGCAATGGTGTGTATGTATGTGTTTATGTAAAAAGACCTTGAAATCAGAAGCCCTGTAAAGATTCGGCAAGGGTGTGAGTGTGTGTGTGTGTGTGTGTGTAAAAAGGACAGGAAGTCAGAAGCGCTCCAGAGATTCGGCAAAGGTATGAGTGTGAGTGTGTGTGTGTGTCTGTGTGTGTGTGGAAAAATGAGAGGAAGTCAGAAGTCATACAGAGAATCTGCAAGGGTATGAGTGTGTGAGTGTGTAAGAAGGACACGAACAAAAGACCTTCAGAGGTTCTGCAATTGTGTGTGTGTGTGTGTGTGTAAAAAGACTGTAAATCAGAAGCCTTCTACAGATTCTGCAACGGTGTGTATATGTGTTTGTGTGTAAAAAGGACACGGAGTCAGAAGCCCTCTAGTGATTCTTCAACAGTGTGTGAGGGTGAGAGTTTTAAAATAGGACAATGGTCGGAAGTTCTTCAGAGGTTCTGCCAGGGTGTGTGTGTGTGTGTGTATGTGTGTGTAATAAGGACACGACATCAGAATCCCTCCAGAGATTCTGCAATGATGTGAATGTATGTGTATATGTAAAACGGACTTGAAATAAGCCCTGTAGAGATTCGGCATGCGTGTGAGTGTGTGTGTGTGTGTGTGTGTAAAAAAGACATGAAGTAAAAAACCCTCTAGAGACCCGGCAACGGTATTAGTGTGAGTGTGTGTGCGTGTGTAAAAATGAGACGAAATCAGAGGTCCTGCAGAGAATCTGCAAGGGTATGCGTGTGTGAGTTTGTAAATAGGTCACGAACAGAAGCCCTCCAGAGGTTCTGCAAGCGTGTGTTTGTGTGTCTGTGAAAAGGACAGTAAGTCAGAAGCCTTCTAAAGACTCTGAAACTGTGTTTTTGTGTGTTTGTGTGTAAAAAGGACACGGAGTCAGAACCCCTCCAGAGATTCTTCAATGGTGTGTATGTATGTGTTTAGGTAAAAAGACCTTGAAATCAGAAGCCCTGTAAAGATTCGGCAAGGGTGTGTGTGTGTGTGTGTAAAAAGGACATGAAGTCAGAAGCCCTCCAGAGATTCGGCAAAGGTATGAGTGTGAGTGTGTGTGTGTGTGTGTGTGTGTGTGTGTGTGTAAAAATGAGACGAAGTCAGAAGTCCTACAGATAATCCTCAAGGATATGAGTGTGTGAGTGTGTAAGAAGGACACGAAGGAAAGCCCTCCAGAGTTTCTGCAAGGGTGTTTGTGTTTCTCGGTGTGTGTGTGTGTGTGTGTGTGTGTAAAAAGGACAGTAAATCAGAAGCCTTCTACAGATTCTGCAACGGTGTGTATGTGTGTTTGTGTGTAAAAAGGACACGGATACAGAAGCCCACTAGTGATTCTTCAACAGTGTGTGAGGGTGAGAGTTTTAAAAAAGGACAATGGTCGGAAGTTCTCCAGAGGTTCTGCCAGGGTGTGTGTGTGTGTGTGTGTGTGTGTGTGTGTGTAATAAGGACACGACATCAGAATCCCTCCAGAGATTCTGCAATGGTGTGAATGTATGTGTATATGTAAAACGGACTTGAAATCAGAAGCCCTGTAGAGATTCGGCAAGTGTGTGAGTGTGTGTAAAAAGGACATGAAGTCAGAAACCCTCCAAAGATTCGGCAACGGTATGAGTGTGAGTGTGTGTGTGCGTATGTAAAAATGAGACGAAATCAGAAGTCCTGCAGAGAATCTGCAAGTGTACTAGTGTGTGAGTTTGTAAATAGGACACGAACAGAAGCCCTCCAGAGGTTCTGCAAGTGTGTGTTTGTGTGTGTGTGAAAAGGACAGTAAGTCAGAAGCCTTCTAAAGGTTCTGCAACTGTGTTTGTGTGTAAAAAGGACACAAAGCCAGAAGCCCTCTAGTCATTCTGCTTAGGTATAAGTGTGAGTGTGTGTGTAAAAAGGAAACAAAATCAGAAGCCCTCAGGTGATTCTGCAAGGGTGTGTGTGTGTGTTTTTGCGTGTAAAAAGACACGATGTAAAGCGCCCAGAGATTCTGTAAGGGTGTGTGTGTGTGTGAGTGTGTAAAAAGGACACGAAGTCAGAAGCCATCTAGAGATTCTTCAACAGTGTGTGAGGGTGAGACTTTTTAAAAAGAACAAAGATTTGAAGTTCTCCAGAGGTTATGCCAGGGTGTGTGTGTGTATGTGTGAAAAGGACAGTAAGTCAGAAGCCTTCCAAAGATTCTGCAACTGTGTTTGTTTGTGTTTGTGTGTAAAAAGGACACGAAGTCAGAAGCCCTCTAGTGATTCTGCCTGGGTATAAGTGTGAGTGTGTGTGTATATGTGTGTGTGTGTGTATAAAGGAAACAAAATCCGAAGCCCTCTAGTGAATTTGCAAGGGTGTGTGTGTGTGTGTGTATGTGTAAAAAGACACGAATTCAAGGGCTACAGAGATTCTGTAAAGGTGTTTATGTGTGAGTGTGTATAAAGGACAGGAAGTCAGAAGCCCTCTAGAGATTCTACAAAAGTGTGTTAGGGTGAGAGTCTTTATAAAGGACAAAGGTCGGAAACTCTCCAGAGGTTCTGCCAGAGTGTGAGTGTGTATGTGTGTGTGTGTAAAAAGGACACGATATCAGAAGTCATCAAGAGATACTGCAAGTGTGTGTGTATGTTTGTATGTGTCTATGTGAGTGTGTAAAAAGTACACGAAATCAGAAGCCCTCCAGATGTTCTGCAAGCGTGTGTGTGTGTGTGTGTGTGTGTATGTGTAATAAGGACACGACATCAGAATCCCTCCAGAGATTCGGAAATGGTGTGAATGTATGTGCATATGTAAAACGGACTTGAAATCAGAAGTCTTGTAGAGATTCGGCAAGGGTGTGAGTGAGTGTGTGTGTGTATGTGTGTGTGTGTGTGTAAAAAGGACATGAAGTCAGAAACCCTCCAGAGATTCGGCAACGGTATGAGTGTTTGTGTGCGTGGGTAAAAATAAGAAAAATTCAGACGTCCTGCAGAGAATCTGCAAGGGAATGAGTGTGTGAGTTTGTAAATAGGTCACGAACAGAAGCCCTCCAGTGGTTCTGCAAGTGTGTGTTTTTGTGTGTGTGTGAAAAGGACAGTAAGTCAGAAGCCTTCTAAAGATTCTGCAACTCTGTGTGTGTGTGTGTTTGTGTGTAAAAAGGACACGAAGCCAGAAGCCCTCTAGTGATTCTCCTTGGTATAAGTGTGTGTGTGTGTGTGTGTAAAAAGGAAACAAAATCAAAAGCCCTCTAGTGATTCTGCAAGGGTGTGTGTGTGTGTGTAAAAAGACACGAATTCAAGGGCTACAGATATTCTCTAAGGGTGTGTATGTGTGAGTGTGTAAAATGGACATGAAGTCAGAAGCCCTCTAGTGATTCTTCAAAAGTGTGTGAGGGTGAGAGTTTTTAAAAGGACAAAGTTCGGAAGTACTCCAGAGGTTCTGACACAGTGTGTGTGTGTATGTGTGCGTGTCTAAAAAGGACATGAAATCAGATGCCCTCCAGAGATTCTGCAAGGGTGCATGCATGTGTATATGTGTCTGTGTGAGTGTGGAAAAAACGACAAGAAGTCAGAAGCCCTCCAGATGTTCAGCAAGTGTGTGTGTGGGTGTTTTTAAAAGGACACGACATCAGAATCCCTCCAGAGATTCTGCAATGGTGTGTATGTATGTGTTTATGTAAAAAGACCTTGAAATCAGAAGCCCTGTAAAGATTCGGCAAGGGTGTGAGTGTGTGTGTGTGAGTTTGTAAAAAGGACATGAAGTCAGAAGCCCTCCAGAGATTCGGCAAATGTATGAGTGTGAGTGTGTGTGTGTGTGTATTAAATGAGACGAAGTCAGAAGTCCTACAGAGAATCTGTAAGGGTATGAGTGTGTGAGTGTGTAAGAAGGACACGAAGAAAAGCCCTCCAGAGGTTCTGCAATTGTGTGTGTGTGTGTGTGTGCAAAAGGACAGTAAATCAGAAGCCTTCTACAGATTCTGCAACAGTGTGTATATGTGTTTGTGTATAAAAGGGACACAGAGTCAGAAGCCCTCTAGTGATTCTTCAACAGTGTGTGAGGGTGAGAGTTTTAAAAAAGGACAATGGTCGGAAGTTCTCCAGAGGTTCTGCCAGGGTGTGTGTGTGTGTGTGTGTGTGTGTGTGTGTGTGTAATAAGGACACGACATCAGAATCCCTCCAGAGATTCTGAAATGGTGTGAATGTATGTGTATATGTAAAACGGACTTGAAATCAGAAGCCCTGTAGAGATTCGGCAAGTGTGTGAGTGTGTGTGTAAAAAGGACATGAAGTCAGAAACCCTCCAGAGATTCGGCAAAGGAATGCATCAAAATCCCTCCAGAGATTCTGCAATGGTGTGAATGTATGTGTATATGTAAAACGGACTTGAATTCAGAAGCCCTGTAGTGATTCGGCATGCGTGTGAGTGTGTGTGTGTGTTTGTGTGTGTAAAAAAGACATGAAGTCAAAAACCCACCATAGATTCGGCAACGGTATGAGTGTGAGTGTGTGTGCGTGTGCAAAAATGAGACGAAGTCAGAAGTCCTGCAGAGAATCTGCAAGGGTATGTGTGTGTCAGTTTGTAAATAGGTCACGAACAGAAGCCCTCCAGAGGTTCTGCAAGTGTGTGTTTGTGTGAAAAGGACAGTAAGTCAGAAGCATTCTACAGATTCTGCAACTGTGTTTGTTTTTGTTTGTGTGTAAAAAGAACACGAAGCCAGAAGCACTTTAGTGATTCTACAAGGGTGTGTGTGTGTACGTGTGTGTAAAAAGACACGAATTCAAGGGCTACAGAGATTCTGTAAGGGTGTATATGTGTGAGTGTGTAAAAAGAACACGAAGTCAGAAGCCCTCTAGAGATTCTTCAAAAGTGTGTGAGGGTGAGAATTTTTATAAAGGACAAAGGTCGGAAGTTGTCCAGAAGTTCTGCCAGAGTGTGAGTGTGTATGTGTGCGTGTCTAAAAAGGAAACGATATCAGAAGTCATCAAGAGATACTGCAAGTGTGTGTGTATATTTGTATGTGTCTATGTGAGTGTGTGAAAAGGACACGAAGTCAGAAACCCTCCAGATATTCTGCAAGCATGTGTGTGTGTGTGTGTCTGTGTGTGTAATAAGGACACGAAATCAGAATCCCTCCAGAGATTCTGCAATGGTGTGAATGTATGTGTATATGTAATACGGACTTGAAATCCGAAGCCCTGTAGAGATTCGGCAAGGGTGTGTGTGTGTGTGTGTCTGTGTGTGTGTGTGTGTGTGTGTGTGTGTGTGTGTAAAAATGAGACGAAGTCAGAAGTCCTGTAGAGAATCTGCAAGGGTATGAGTGTGTGAGTTTGCAAATAGGTCACGAACAGAAGCCCTCCAGAGGTTCTGCAAGTGTGTGTTTGTGTGTCTGTGAAAAGGACAGTAAGTCAGAAGCATTCTAAAGATTCTGCAACTGTGTTTGTGTGTGTTTGTGGGTAAAAAGGACACGAAGCCAGAAGCCCTCTAGTGATTCTCTTTGGTATAAGTGTGAGTGTGTGTGTGTGTGTGTGTGTAAAAAGGAAACAAACTCAGAAGCCCTCTAGTGATTCTGCAGCGGTGTGTGTGTGTGTGTGTGTGTGTGTAAAATACATGAATTCAAGATCTACAGGTATTCTGTAATGGTGTGTATGTGTGAGTGGGTAAAATGGACATGAAGTCAGAAGCCCTCTAGTGATTCTTCAAAAGTGTGTGAGGGTGAGAGTTTTTTAAAAGGACAAAGTTCGGAAGTACTCCAGAGGTTCTGCCAGTGTGTGTGTGTGTATGTGTGCGTGTCTAAAAAGGACATGAAATCAGATGCCCTCCAGAGATTCTGCAAGGGTGCATGCATGTGTGTATGTGTCTGTGTGAGTGTGTAAAAAGGACAAGAAGTCAGAAGCACTCCAGATGTTCTCCAAGTGAGTGTGTGGGTGTGTTTAAAAAGGACACGACATCAGAATCCCTCCAGAGATTCTGCAATGGTGTGTATGTATGTGTTTATGTAAAAAGACCTTGAAATCAGAAGCCCTGTAAAGATTCGTCAAGGGAGTGAGTGTGTGTGTGTGTGTGTGTGTGTGTGTGTGTAAAAAGGACATGAAGTCAGAAGCCCTCCAGAGATTCGGCAAAGGTATGAGTGTGTGTGTGTGTGTGTGTAAGAATGAGAGGAAGTCAGAAGTCCTACAGACAATCTGAAAGGGTATGAGTGTGTGAGTGTGTAAGAAGAACACGAACAAAAGCCCTTCAGAGGTTCTGCAATTGTGTGTGTGTGTGTGTGTAAAAAGGACAGTAAATCAGAAGCCTTCTACAAATTCTGCAACGGTGTGTATATGTGTTTGTGTGTAAAAAGGACACGGAGTCAGAAGCCCTCTAGTGATTCTTCAACAGTGTGTGAGGGTGAGAGTTTTAAAATAGGACAATGGTCGGAAGTTCTTCAGAGGTTCTGCCAGGGTGTGTGTGTGTGTGTGTGTATGTGTGTGTAATAAGGACACGACATCAGAATCCCTCCAGAGATTCTGCAATGGTGTGAATGTATGTGTATATGTAAAACGGACTTGAAATCAGAAGCCCTGTAGAGATTCGGCAAGGGTGTGTGTGTGTGTGTCTGTGTGTGTGTGTGTGTGTGTGTGTAAAAATGAGACGAAGTCAGAAGTCCTGTAGAGAATCTGCAAGGGTATGAGTGTGTGAGTTTGTAAATAGGTCACGAACAGAAGACCTCCAAAGGTTCTGCAAGTGTGTGTGTGTGTGTGTGTGTGTGTGTGTGTGTGTGAAAAGGACAGTAAGTCAGAAGCCTTCTAAAGATTCTGCAACTGTGTTTGTGTGTAAAAAGGACACGAAGCCAGAAGCCCTCTAGTGATTCTGCCGGGATATAAGTGTGAGTGTGTGTGTGTGTATGTGTATAAAGACACGAATTCAAGGGCTACAGAGATTCTGTAAGGGTGTGTATTTGTGAGTGTGTAAAAAGGACACGAATCAGAAGCCTTCAAGAGATTCTACAAAAGTGTGTGAGGGTGAGAGTTTTTATAAAGGACAAAGGTCGGAAAGTCTCCAGAGGTTCTGCCAGAGTGTGAGTGTGTATGTGTGTGTGTGTGTAAAAAGGACACAATATCAGAAGTCATCAAGAGATACTGCAAGGGTGTGTGTATGTTTGTATGTGTCTATGTGAGTGTGTAAAAAGGACACGAAGTCAGAAGCCCCCCAGATGTTCTGCAAGCGTGTGTGTGTGTGTGTGTGTGTATTGTAATAAGGACACGACATCAGAATCCCTCCAGAGATTCTGAAATGGTGTGAATGTCTGTGCATATGTAAAACGGACTTGAAATCAGAAGTCCTGTAAAGATTCGGCAAGGGTGTGAGGGAGTGTTTGTGTGTGTGTGTGTGTGTGTCTGTGTGTGTTTGTGTAAAAAGGACATGAAGTCAGAAACCCTCCAGAGATTCGGCAATGGTATGAGTTTTTGTGTGCGTGGGAAAAAATAAGAAGAAGTCAGAAGTCCTGCAGAGAATCTGCAAGGGAATGAGTGTGTGAGTTTGTAAATAGGTCACGAACAGAAGCCCTCCAGAGGTTCTGCAAGTGTGTGTTTGTGTGTGTGTGTGAAAAGGACAGTAAGTCAGAAGCCTTCTAAAGATTCTGCAACTGTGTTTGTGTGTAAAAAGGACACGAAGCCAGAAGCCCTCTAGTGATTCTCCTTGGTATAAGTGTGAGTGTGTGTGTGTGTGTGTGTGTAAAAAGGAAACAAAATCAGAAGCCCTCTAGTGATTCTGCAAGGGTGTGTGTGTGTGTGTGTAAAAAGACATGAATTCAAGGGCTACAGGTATTCTGTAAGGGTGTGTATGTGTGAGTGTGTAAAATGGACATGATGTCAGAAGCCCTCTAGTGATTCTTCAAAAGTGTGTGAGGGTGAGAGTTTTTTAAAAGGACAAAGTTCAGAAGTACTCCAGAGGTTCTGCCAGTGTGTGTGTGTGTGTGTGTGTATGTGTGCGTGTCTAAAAAGGACATGAAAACAGATGGCCTCCAGAGATTCTGCAAGGGTGCATGCATGTGTGTATGTGTCTGTGTGAGTGTGTAAAAAGGACAAGAAGTCAGAAGCACTCCAGATGTTCTGCAAGTGTGTGTGTGGGTGTGTTTAAAAAGGACAGGACATCAGAATCCCTCCAGAGATTCTGCAATGGTGTGTATGTATGTGTTTATGTAAAAAGACCTTGAAATCAGAAGCCCTGTAAAGATTCGTCAAGGGTGTGAGTGTGTGTGTGTGTGTGTGTGTGTGTAAAAAGGACATGAAGTCAGAAGCCCTCCAGAGATTCGGCAAAGGTATGAGTGTGAGTGTGTGTGCGTGTGTAAAAATGAGACGAAGTCAGAAGTCCTGCAGAGATCTGCAAGGGTATGAGTGTGTGAGTTTGTAAATAGGTCACGAACAGAAACTCTCCAGAGGTTCTGCAAGTGTGTGTTTGTGTGTGTGAAAAGGACAGTAAGTCAGAAGCATTCTAAAGATTCTGCCACTGTGTTTGTGTGTAAAAAGAACACGAAGCCAGAAGCACTCTAGTGATTCTGCAAGGGTGTGTGTGTGTGTGTGTGTGTGTAAAAAGACACAAATTCAAGGGCTACAGAGATTCTGTAAAGGTGTATATGTGTGAGTGTGTAAAAAGGACACGAAGTCAGAAGCCCTCCAGAGATTCTTCAAAAGTGTGTCAGGGTGAGAGTTTTTATAAAGGACAAAGGTCGGAAGTTGTCCAGAGGTTCTGCCAGAGTGTGAGTGTGTATGTGTGCGTGTGTAAAACGGAAACGGTATCAGAAGTCATCAAGAGATACTGCAGTGTGTGTGTATGTTTGTATTTGTCTATGTAAGTGTGTAAAAAGGACACGAAATCAGAAACCCTCCAGATATTCTGCAAGCGTGTGTGTGTGTGTGTGTGTGTGTGTGTATGTGTGTGTAATAAGGACACGACATCAGAATCCCTCCAGAGATTCTGCAATGGTGAGAATGTATGTATATATGTAAAACGGACTTGAAATCAGAAGCCCTGTAGAGATTCGGCAAGGGTGTGTGTGTGTGTCTGTGTGTGTGTGTGTGTGTGGGAGTGTAAAAATGAGACGAAGTCAGAAGTCCTGCCGAGAATCTGCAAGGGTATGAGTGTGTGAGTTTGTAAATAAGACACGAACAGAAGCCCTCCAGAGGTTCTGCAAGTGTGTGTTTGTGTGTCTGTGAAAAGGACAGTAAGTCAGAAGCCTTCTAAAGATTCTGCAACTGGGTTTGTGTGTGTTTGTGTGTAAAAAGGACACGAAGCCAGAAGCCCTCTAGTGATTCTCCATGGTATAAGTGTGAGTGTGTGTGTGTGTGTGTGTGTAAAAAGGAAACAAAATCAGAAGCCCTCTAGTGATTCTGCAAGGGTGTGTGTGCGTGTGTAAAAAGACATGAATTCAAGGACTACAGGTGTTCTGTAAGGGTGTGTATGTGTGAGTGGGTAAAATGGACATGAAGTCAGAAGCCCTCTAGTGATTCTTCAAAAGTGTGTGAGGGTGAGAGTTTTTTTAAAAGGACAAAGTTTGTAAGTACTCCAGAGGTTCTGCCAGTGTGTGTGTGTGTATGTGTGCGTGTCTAAAAAGGACATGAAATCAGATGCCCTCCAGAGATTCTGCAAGGGTGCATGCATGTGTGTATATGTCTGTGTGAGTGTGTAAAAAGGACAAGAAGTCAGAAGCACTCCAGATATTCTGCAAGTGTGTGTGTGGGTGTGTTTAAAAAGGACACGACATCAGAATCCCTCCAGAGATTCTGCAATGGTGTGTATGTATGTGTTTATGTAAAAAGACCATGAAATCAGAAGCCCTGTAAAGATTCGTCAAGGGTGTGAGTGTGTGTGTGTGTAAAAAGGACATGAAGTCAGAAGCCCTCCAGAGATTCGGCAAAGGTATGAGTGTGAGTGTGTGTGTGTGTGTGTGTATGTGTGTATGTGTGTGTAATAAGGACACGACATCAGTATCCCTCCAGAGATTCTGCAATGGTGTGAATGTATGTGTATATGTAAAACGGACTTGAAATCAGAAGCCCTGTAGTGATTCGGCATGCGTGTGAGTGTGTGTGTGTGTCTTTGTATGTGCAAAAAAGACATGAAGTCAAAAAACCACCATAGATTGGGCAACGGTATGAGTGTGAGTGTGTGTGCGTGTGCAAAAATAAGACGAATCAGAAGTCCTGCAGAGAATCTGCAAGGGTATGAGTGTGTCAGTTTGTAAATAGGTCACGAACAGAAGCCCTCCAGAGGTTCTGCAAGTGTGTGTTTGTGTGTGTGTGAAAAGGACAGTAAGTCAGAAGCATTCTACAGATTCTGCAACTGCGTTTGTTTGTGTTTGTGTGTAAAAAGAACACGAAGCCAGAAGCACTCTAGTGATTCTACAAGGGTGTGTGTGTGTGTGTGTGTGTGTAAAAAGGAAACAAAATCAGAAGCCCTCTAGTGATTCTGCAAGGGTGTATGTGTGTAAAAAGACATGAATTCAAGGACTACAGGTATTCTGTAAGAGTGTGTATGTGTGAGTGTGTAAAATGGACATGAAGTCAGAAGTCCTCTAGTGATTCTTCAAAAGTGTGTGAGGGTGAGAGTTTTTTAAAGGACAAAATTCGTAAGTACACCAGAGGTTCTGCCAGTGTGTGTGTGTGTGTGTGTATGTGTGCGTGTCTAAAAAGGACATGAAATCAGATGCCCTCCAGAGATTCTGCAAGGGTGCATGCATGTGTGTATGTGTCTGTGTGAGTGTGTAAAAAGGACAAGAAGTCAGAAGCACTCCAGATGTTCTGCAAGTGTGTGTGTGGGTGTTTTTAAAAAGGACACGACATCAGAATCCCTCCAGAGATTCTGCAATGGTGTGTATGTATGTGTTTATGTAAAAAGACCATGAAATCAGAAGCCCTGTAAAGATTCGTCAAGAGTGTGAGTGCGTGTGTGTGTGTAAAAAGGACATGAAGTCAGAAGCCCTCCAGAGATTCGGCAAAGGTATGAGTGTGAGTGTGTGTATGTGTGTGTGTGTGTGTGTAAGAATGAGAGGAAGTCAGAAGTCCTACAGACAATCTGCAAGGGTATGAGTGTGTGAGTGTGTAAGAAGGACACGAGCAAAAGCCCTTCAGAGGTTCTGCAATTGTGTGTGTGTTTGTGTGTAAAAAGGACAGTAAATCAGAAGCCTTCTACAAATTCTGCAACGGTGTGTATATGAGTTTGTGTGTAAAAAGGACACGGAGTCAGAAGCCCTCTAGTGATTCTTCAACAGTGTGTGAGGGTGAGAGTTTTAAAATAGGACAATGGTCGGAAGTTCTTCAGAGGTTCTGCCAGGGTGTGTGTGTGTGTGTGTGTGTGTGTGTGTATGTGTGTGTAATAAGGACAGGACATCAGAATCCCTCCAGAGATTCTGCAATGGTGTGAATGCATGTGTATATGTAAAACGGACTTGAAATCAGAAGCTCTGCAGTGATTCGGCATGCGTGTGAGTGTGTGTGTGTGTGTGTGTGTGTGTTTGTGTGTGTAAAAAAGACATGAAGTCAAAAACCCACCAAAAATCGGCAACGGTATGAGTGTGAGTGTGTGTGCGTGTGCAAATTAAGACGAAGTCAGAAGTCCTGCAGAGAATCTGCAAGGGTATGAGTGTGTCAGTTTGTAAATAGGTCACGAACAGAAGCCCTCCAGAGGTTCTGCAAATGTGTGTTTGTGTGTGTGTGAAAAGGACAGTAAGTCAGAAGCATTCTACAGATTCTGCAACTGTGTTTGTTTGTGTTTGTGTGTAAAAAGAACACGAAGCCAGAAGCACTCTAGTGATTCTACGAGGGTGTGTGTGTGTGTGTGTGTGTGTGTGTAAAAAGACACGAATTCAAGGGCTACAGAGATTCTGTAAGGGTGTATATGTGTGAGTGTGTAAAAAGAACACGAAGTCAGAAGCCCTCTAGAGATTCTTCAAAAGTGTGTGAGGGTGAGAGTTTTTATAAAGGACAAAGGTCGGAAGTTGTCCAGAGGTTCTGCCAGAGTGGGAGTGTGTATGTGTGCGTGTCTAAAAAGAAAACGATATCAGAAGTCATCAAGAGATACTGCAAGTGTGTGTGTATGTTTGTATGTGTCTATGTGAGTGTGTTAAAAGGACACGAAGTCAGAAACCCTCCAGATATTCTGCAAACATGTGTGTGTGGGTGTGGGTGTGTGTGTCTGTGTGTGTAATAAGGACACGAAATCAGAACCCCTCCAGAGATTCTGCAATGGTGTGAATGTATGTGTATATGTAAAACGGACTTGAAATCCGAAGCCCTGTAGAGAATCGGCAAGGGTGTGTGTGTGTGTGTGTGTGTGTGTGTGTGTGTGTGTAAAAATGAGACGAAGTCAGAAGTCCTGCAGAGAATCTGCAAGGGTGTGAGTGTGTGAGTTTGTAAATAGGTCACGAACAGAAGCCCTCCAGAGGTTCTGCAAGTGTGTGTTTCTGTGTGTGTGTGTGTGTGTGTGTGTGAAAAGGAGAGTAAGTCAGAAGCCTTCTAAAGATTCTGCAAATGTGTTTGTGTGTAAAAAGGACTCGAAGCCAGAAGCCCTCTAGTGATTCTGCAAGGGTGTGTGTGCGTGTGTAAAAAGACATGAATTCAAGGACTACAGGTGTTCTGTAAGGGTGTGTATGTGTGAGTGGGTAAAATGGACATGAAGTCAGAAGCCCTCTAGTGATTCTTCAAAAGTGTGTGAGGGTGAGAGTTTTTTTAAAAGGACAAAGTTTGTAAGTACTCCAGAGGTTCTGCCAGTGTGTGTGTGTGTGTATGTGTGCGTGTCTAAAAAGGACATGAAATCAGATGCCCTCCAGAGATTCTGCAAGGGCGCATGCATGTGTGTGTGTGTCTGTGTGAGTGTGTCAAAAGGACAAGAAGTCAGAAGACTCCAGATGTTCTGCAAGTGTGTGTGTTTGTGTGTTTAAAAAGGACAGGACATCAGAATCCCTCCAGAGATTCTGCAATGTTGTGTATGTATGTGTTTATGTAAAAAGACCTTGAAATAAGAAGCCCGGTAAAGATTTGTCAAGGGTGTGAGTGAGTGTGTGTGTGTGTGTGTGTGTGTAAAAAGGACATGAAGTCAGAAGCCCTCCAGAGATTCGGCAAAGGTATGAGTGTGAGTGTGTGTGTGTGTGTGTGTAAGAATGAGAGGAAGTCAGAAGTCCTACAGACAATCTGCAAAGGTTTGAGTGTGTGAGTGTGTAAGAAGGACACGAACAAAAGCCCTTCAAAAGTTCTGCAATTGTGTGCGTGTGTGTGTAAAAAGGACAGTAAATCAGAAGCCTTCTACAGATTCTGCAACGGTGTGTATATGTGTTTGTGTGTATAAAGGACACGGAGTCAGAAGCCTTCTAGTGATTCTTCAACAGTGTGTGAGGGTGAGAGTTTTAAAATAGGACAATGGTCGGAAGTTCTTCAGAGGTTCTGCCAGGGTGTGTGTGTGTGTGTGTGTGTGTGTGTGTGTGTGTGTGTGTGTGTAATAAGGACACGACATCAGAATCCCTCCAGAGATTCTGCAATGGTGTGAAGGTATGTGTATATGTAAAAAGGACTTGAAATCAGAAACCCTGTAGAGATTCGGCATGCGTGTGAGTGTGTGTGTGTGTGTGTAAAAAAGACATGAAGTCAAAAACCCACCAGAGATTCGGCAACGGTATGAGTGTGAGTGTGTGTGCGTGTGTAAAAATCAGACCAAGTCAGAAGTCCTGCAGAGATCTGCAAGTGTATGAGTGTGTGAGTTTGTAAATAGGTCACGAACAGAAACTCTCCAGAGGTTCTGCAAGTGTGTGTTTGTGTGTGTGTGAAAAGGACAGTAAGTCAGAAGCATTCTAAAGATAATGCAACTGTGTTTGTTTGTGTTTGTGTGTAAAAAGAACACGAAGCCAGAAGTACTCTAGTGATTCTGCAAGGGTGTGTGTGTGTGTGTGTAAAAAGACACGAATTCAAGGGCTACAGAGATTCTGTAAGGGTGTATAGGTGTGAGTGTGTTAAAAGGACACGAAGTCAGAAGCCCTCTAATGATTCTTCAAAAGTGTGTGAGTGTGAGAGTTTTTATAAAGGACAAAGGTCGGAAGTTGTCCAGAGGTTCTGCCAGAGTGTGAGTGTGTATGTGTGCGTGTCTAAAAAGGAAACGATATCAGAAGTCATCAAGAGATACTGCAAGTGTGTGTGTATGTTTGTATTTGTCTATGTGAGTGTGTAAAAAGGACACGAAATCAGAAACCCTCCAGATATTCTGCAAGCACGTGTGTGTGTGTGTGTATGTGTGTGTAATAAGGACACGACATCAGAATCCCTCCAGAGATTCTGCAATGATGTGAATGTATGTGTATATGTAAAACGGACTTGAAATCAGAAGCCCTGTAGAGATTCGGCAAGGGTGTGTGTGTGTGTGTGTGTGTGTGTAAAAATGAGACGAAGTCAGAAGTCCTTCAGAGAATCTGCAATGGTATGAGTGTGTGAGTTTGTAAATAAGACACGAACAGAAGCCCTCCAGAGGTTCTGCAAGTGTGTGTTTGTGTGTGTGTGAAAAGGACAGTAAGTCAGAAGCATTCTAAAGATTCTGCAACTGTGTTTGTGTGTGTTTGTGTGTAAAAAGGACACGAAGCCAGAAGCCCTCTAGTGATTCCCCTTGGTATAAGTGTGAGTGTGTGTGTGTGTGTGTAAAAAGGAAACAAAATCAGAAGCCCTCTAGTGATTCTGCAAGGGTGTGCGAGTGTGTGTGTAAAAAGACATGAATTCAAGGACTACAGGTATTCTGTAAGGGTGTGTATGTGTGAGTGTGTAAAATGGACATGAAGTCAGAAGCCCTCTAGTGATTCTTCAAAAGTGTGTGAGGGTGAGAGTTTTTTAAAAGGACAAAGTTCGGAAGTACTCCAGAGGTTCTGCCAGTGTGTGTGTGTGTGTGTGTATGTGTGCGTGTCTAAAAAGGACATGAAATCAGATGCCCTCCAGAGATTCTGCAAGGGTGCATGCATGTGTGTATGTGTCTGTGTGAGTGTGTCAAAAGGACAAGAAGTCAGAAGCACTCCAGATGTTCTGCAAGTGTGTGTGTTTGTGTGTTTAAAAAGGACAGGACATCAGAATCCCTCCAGAGATTCTGCAATGGTGTGTATGTATGTGTTTATTTAAAAAGACCTTGAAATCAGAAGCCCTGTAAAGATTTGTCAAGGGTGTGAGTGTGTGTGTGTGTGTGTGTAAAAAGGACATGAAGTCAGAAGCCCTCCAGAGATTCGGCAAAGGTATGAGTGTGAGTGTGTGTGTGTAAGAATGAGAGGAAGTCAGAAGTCCTACAGACAATCTGCAAAGGTTTGAGTGTGTGTGTGTAAGAAGGACACGAACAAAAGCCCTTCAGAGGTTCTGCAATTGTGTGTGTGTGTGTGTGTGTGTGTAAAAAGGACAGTAAATCAGAAGCCTTCTACAGATTCTGCAACGGTGTGTATATGTGTTTGTGTGTATAAAGGACACGGAGTCAGAAGCCTTCTAGTGATTCTTCAACAGTGTGTGAGGGTGAGAGTTTTAAAATAGGACAATGGTCGGAAGTTCTTCAGAGGTTCTGCCAGGGTGTGTGTGTGTGTGTGTTTGCGTGTCTAAAAAGGACATGAAATCAGATGCCCTCCAGAGATTCTGCAAGGGTGCATGCATGTGTGTATGTGTCTGTGTGAGTGTGTAAAAAGGACAAGAAGTCAGAAGCACTCCAGATGTTCTGCAAGTGTGTGTGTGTGTGTGTTTAAAAAGGACAGGACATCAGAATCCCTTCAGAGATTCTGCAATGGTGTGTATGTAAGTGTTTATGTAAAAAGACCTTGAAATCAGAAGCCCTGTAAAGATTCGTCAAGGGTGTGAGTGTGTGTGTGTAAAAAGGACATCAAGTCAGAAGCCCTCCAGAGATTCGGCAAAGGTATGAGTGTGAGTGTGTGTGTGTGTGTGTGTAAGAATGAGAGGAAGTCAGAAGTCCTACAGACAGTCTGCAAGGGTATGAGTGTGTGAGAGTGTAAAAAGAATACGAAGTCAGAAGCCCTCTAGAGATTCTTCAAAAGTGTGTGAGGGTGAGTTTTTATAAAGGACAAAGGTCGGAAGTTGTCCAGAGGTTCTGCCAGAGTGTGAGTGTGTATGTGTGCGTGACTAAAAAGGAAATGATATCAGAAGTCATCAAGAGATACTTCAAGTGTGTGTGTATGTTTGTATGTGTCTATGTGAGTGTGTAAAAAGGACACGAAGTCAGAAACCCTCCAGATATTCTGCAAACATGTGTGTGTGTGTGTGTGTGTGTGTGTGTAATAAGGACACGACATCAGAATCCCTCCAGATATTCTGCAATGGTGTGAATGTATGTGTATATGTAAAACGGACTTGAAATCCGAAGCCCTGTAGAGATTCGGCAAGGGTGTGTGTGTGTGTGTCTGTGTGTGTGTGTGTAAAAATGAGACGAAGTCAGAAGTCCAGCAGAGAATCTGCAAGGGTATGAGTGTGTGAGTTTGTAAATAGGTCACGAACAGAAGCCCTCAAGAGGTTTTGCAAGTGTGTGTTTGTGTGTGTGTGTGTGAAAAGGACAGTAAGTCAGAAGCCTTCTAAAGATTCTGCAACTGTGTTTGTGTGTAAAAAGGACACGAAGCCAGAAGCCCTCTAGTGATTCTGCCTGTATATAAGTGTGTGTGTGTGTATGTATATAAAGACACGAATTCAAGGGCTACAGAGATTCTGTAAGGGTGTGTATGTGTGAGTGTGTAAAAAGGACACGTAGTCAGAAGCCCTCTAGAGATTCTACAAAAGTGTGTGAGGGTGAGAGTTTTTATAAAGGACAAAGGTCGGAAACTCTCCAGAGGTTCTGCCAGAGTGTGAGTGTGTATGTGTGTGTGTGTGTAAAAAGGACACGATATCAGGAGTCATCAAGAGATACTGCAAGGGTGTGTGTATGTTTGTATGTTTCTATGTGAGTGTGTAAATAGGACACGAAGTCAGAAACCCCCCAGATGTTCTGCAAGCATGTGTTGTGTGTGTGTGTGTATGTGTAATAAGGACTCGACATCAGAATCCCTCCAGATATTCTGCAATGGTGTGAATGTCTGTGCATATGTAAAACAGACTTGAAGTCAGAAGTCCTGTAGAGATTCGGCTAGGGTGTGAGGGAGTGTTTTTGTGTGTGTGTGTTCTGTGTGTGTGTGTGTGTGTAAAAGGGACATGAAGTCAGAAACCCTCCAGAGATTCAGCAACGGTATGAGTGTTTGTGTGCGTGGGTAAAAATAAGAAGAATTCAGAAGTCCTGCAGAGAATCTGCAAGGGTATGAGTGTGTGAGTTTGTAAATAAGACACGAACAGAAGCCCTCCAGAGGTTCTGCAAGTGTGTGTTTGTGTGTCTGTGAAAAGGACAGTAAGTCAGAAGCATTCTAAAGATTCTGCAACTGTGTTTGTGTGTGTTTGTGTGTAAAAAGGACACGAAGCCAGAAGCCCTCTAGTGATTATCCTTGGTATAAGTGTGAATGTGTGTGTGTGTAAATAGGAAACAAAATCAGAAGCCCTCTAGTGATTCTGCAAGGGTGTGTGTGTGTGTGTGTGTGTTTAAAAAGACATGAATTCAAGGGCTACAGATATTCTGTAAGGGTGTGTATGTGTGAGTGTGTAAAATGGACATGAAGTCAGATGCCCTCTAGTGATTCTTCAAAAGTGTGTGAGGGTGAGAGTGTTTTAAAAGGACAAAGTTCGGAAGTACTCCAGAGGTTCTGCCAGTGTGCGTGTGTGTGTGTATGTGTGCGTGTCTAAAAAGGACATGAAATCAGATGCCCTCCAGAGATTCTGCAAGGGTGCATGCATGTGTGTATGTGTCTGTGTGAGTGTATAAAAAGGACAAGAAGTCAGAAGCACTCCAGATGTTCTGCAAGTGTGTGTGTGGGTGTGTTTAAAAAGGACACGACATCAGAATCCCTCCAGAGATTCTGCAATGGTGTGTATGTAAGTGTTTATGTAAAAAGACCTTGAAATCAGAAGCCCTGTAAAGATTCGTCAAGGGTGTGAGTGTGTGTGTGTGTGTGTGTGTGTGTAATAAGGACATGAAGTCAGAAGCCCTCCAGAGATTCGGCAAAGGTATGAGTGTGAGTGTGTGTGTGTGTGTGTGTGTAAGAATGAGAGGAAGTCAGAAGTCCTACAGACAATCTGCAAAGGTTTGAGTGTGTGAGTGTGTAAGAAGGACACGAACAAAAGCCCTTCAAAAGTTCTGCAATTGTGTGTGTGTGTGTGTAAAAAGGACAGTAAATCAGAAGCCTTCTACAGATTCTGCAACGGTGTGTATATGTGTTTGTGTGTATAAAGGACACGGAGTCAGACGCCTTCTAGTGATTCTTCAACAGTGTGTGAGGGTGAGAGTTTTAAAATAGGACAATGGTCGGAAGTTCTTCAGAGGTTCTGCCAGGGTGTGTGTGTGTGTGTGTGTGTGTGTGTGTGTGTGTAATAAGGACACGACATCAGAATCCCTCCAGAGATTCTGCAATGGTGTGAAGGTATGTGTATATGTAAAAAGGACTTGAAATCAGAAGCCCTGTTGAGATTCGGCATGCGTGTGAGTGTGTGTGTGTGTGTGTGTAAAAAAGACATGAAGTCAAAAACCCACCAGAGATTCGGCAACGGTATGAGTGTGAGTGTGTGTGCGTGTGTAAAAATGAGACCAAGTCAGAAGTCCTGCAGAGATCTGCAAGTGTATGAGTGTGTGAGTTTGTAAATAGGTCACGAACAGAAACTCTCCAGAGGTTCTGCAAGTGTGTGTTTGTGTGTGTGTGAAAAGGAGAGTAAGTCAGAAGCATTCTAAAGATAATGCAACTGTTTTTGTTTGTGTTTGTGTGTAAAAAGAACACGAAGCCAGAAATACTCTAGTGATTCTGCAAGGGTGTGTGTGTGTGTAAAAAGACACGAATTCAAGGGCTACAGAGATTCTGTAAGGGTGTATATGTGTGAGTGTGTTAAAAGGACACGAAGTCAGAAGCCCTCTAATGATTCTTCAAAAGTGTGTGAGGGTGAGAGTTTTTATAAAGGACAAAGGTCGGAAGTTGTCCAGAGGTTCTGACAGTGTGTGAGTTGTATGTGTGCGTGTCTAAAAAGGAAACGATATCAGAAGTCATCAAGAGATACTGCAAGTGTGTGTGTATGCCTGTATTTGTCTATGTGAGTGTGTAAAAAGGACACGAAATCAGAAACCCTCCAGATATTCTGCAAGCATGTGTGTGTGTGTGTATGTGTGTGTAATAAGGACACGACATCAGAATCCCTCCAGAGATTCTGCAATGATGTGAATGTATGTGTATATGTAAAACGGACTTGAAATCAGAAGCCCTGTAGAGATTCGGCAAGGGTGTGTGTGTGTGTGTCTGTGTGTGTGTGTGTGTGTGTGTGTGTGTAAAAATGAGACGAAGTCAGAAGTCCTTCAGAGAATCTGCAATGGTATGAGTGTGTGAGTTTGTAAATAAGACACGAACAGAAGCCCTCCAGAGGTTCTGCAAGTGTGTGTTTGTGTGTGTGTGAAAAGGACAGTAAGTCAGAAGCATTCTAAAGATTCTGCAACTGTGTTTGTGTGTGTTTGTGTGTAAAAAGGACACGAAGCCAGAAGCCCTCTAGTGATTCTCCTTGGTATAAGTGTGAGTGTGTGTGTGTGTGTGTAAAAAGGAAACAAAATCAGAAGCCCTCTAGTGATTCTGCAAGGGTGTGCGAGTGTGTGTGTAAAAAGACATGAATTCAAGGACTACAGGTATTCTGTAAGGGTGTGTATGTGTGAGTGTGTAAAATGGACATGAAGTCAGAAGCCCTCTAGTGATTCTTCAAAAGTGTGTGAATGTGAGAGTATTTTAAAAGGACAAAGTTCGGAAGTACTCCAGAGGTTCTGCCAGTGTGTGTGTGTGTGTATGTGTGCGTGTCTAAAAAGGACATGAAATCAGATGCCCTCCAGAGATTCTGCAAGGGTGCATGCATGTGTGTATGTGTCTGTGTGAGTGTGTCAAAAGGACAAGAAGTCAGAAGCACTCCAGATGTTCTGCAAGTGTGTGTGTTTGTGTGTTTAAAAAGGACAGGACATCAGAATCCCTCCAGAGATTCTGCAATGGTGTGTATGTATGTGTTTATTTAAAAAGACCTTGAAATCAGAAGCCCTGTAAAGATTCGTCAAGGGTGTGAGTGTGTGTGTGTGTGTGTGTGTGTGTGTGTGTGTAAAAAGGACATGAAGTCAGAAGCACTCCAGAGATTCGGCAAAGGTATGAGTGTGAGTGTGTGTGTGTGTGTGTAAGAATGAGAGGAAGTCAGAAGTCCTACAGACAATCTGCAAAGGTTTGAGTGTGTGAGTGTGTAAGAAGGACACGAACAAAAGCCCTTCAGAGGTTCTGCAATTGTGTGTGTGTGTGTGTGTGTAAAAAGGACAGTAAATCAGAAGCCTTCTACAGATTCTGCAACGGTGTGTATATGTGTTTGTGTGTATAAAGGACACGGAGTCAGAAGCCTTCTAGTGATTCTTCAACAGTGTGTGAGGGTGAGAGTTTTAAAATAGGACAATGGTCGGAAGTTCTTCAGAGGTTCTGCCAGGGTGTGTGTGTGTGTGTGTTTGCGTGTCTAAAAAGGACATGAAATCAGATGCCCTCCAGAGATTCTGCAAGGGTGCATGCATGTGTGTATGTGTCTGTGTGAGTGTGTAAAAAGGACAAGAAGTCAGAAGCACTCCAGATGTTCTGCAAGTGTGTGTGTGTGTGTGTGTTTAAAAAGGACAGGACATCAGAATCCCTCCAGAGATTCTGCAATGGTGTGTATGTAAGTGTTTATGTAAAAAGACCTTGAAATCAGAAGCCCTGTAAAGATTCGTCAAGGGTGTGAGTGTGTGTGTGTAAAAAGGACCTGAAATCAGAAGCCCTCCAGAGATTCGGCAAAGGTATGAGTGTGAGTGTGTGTGTGTGTGTGTGTGTGTGTGTGTAAGAATGAGAGGAAGTCAGAAGTCCTACAGACATTCTGCAAGGGTATGAGTGTGTGAGAGTGTAAAAAGAATACGAAGTCAGAAGCCCTCTAGAGATTCTTCAAAAGTGTGTGAGGGTGAGTTTTTATAAAGGACAAAGGTCGGAAGTTGTCCAGTGGTTCTGCCAGAGTGTGAGTGTGTATGTGTGCGTGACTAAAAAGGAAATGATATCAGAAGTCATCAAGAGATACTTCAAGTGTGTGTGTATGTTTGTATGTGTCTATGTGAGTGTGTAAAAAGGACACGAAGTCAGAAACCCTCCAGATATTCTGCAAACATGTGTGTGTGTGTGTGTGTGTGTGTGTGTGTGTAATAAGGACACGACATCAGAATCCCTCCAGATATTCTGCAATGGTGTGAATGTATGTGTATATGTAAAACGGACTTGAAATCCGAAGCCCTGTAGAGATTCGGCAAGGGTGTGTGTGTGTGTGTCTGTGTGTGTGTGTGTGTGTAAAAATGAGACGAAGTCAGAAGTCCAGCAGAGAATCTGCAAGGGTATGAGTGTGTGAGTTTGTAAATAGGTCACGAACAGAAGCCCTCAAGAGGATCTGCAAGTGTGTGTTTGTGTGTGTGTGTGTGAAAAGGACAGTAAGTCAGAAGCCTTCTAAAGATTCTGCAACTGTGTTTGTGTGTAAAAAGGACACGAAGCCAGAAGCCCTCTAGTGATTCTGCCTGGATATAAGTGTGTGTGTGTGTGTATGTGTATAAAGACACGAATTCAAGGGCTACAGAGATTCTGTAAGGGTGTGTATGTGTGAGTGTGTAAAAAGGACACGTAGTCAGAAGCCCTCTAGAGATTCTACAAAAGTGTGTGAGGGTGAGAGTTTTTATAAAGGACAAATGTCGGAAACTCTCCAGAGGTTCTGCCAGAGTGTGAGTGTGTATGTGTGTGTGTGTGTAAAAAGGACACGATATCAGAAGTCATCAAGAGATACTGCAAGGGTGTGTGTATGTTTGTATGTGTCTATGTGAGTGTGTAAATAGGACACGAAGTCAGAAGCCCCCCAGATGTTCTGCAAGCATGTGTTGTGTGTGTGTGTATGTGTAATAAGGACTCGACATCAGAATCCCTCCAGATATTCTGCAATGGTGTGAATGTCTGTGCATATGTAAAACAGACTTGAAGTCAGAAGTCCTGTAGAGATT